>NW_024429228.1:4653567-4952220 GCF_017639785.1 Mesocricetus auratus | reverse complement strand
GGGTCCTCCTTGTTCCACAGCTTTTCTGCAGCTCTGGGCTTTGGTCTGGTTATCCTTTGCTTTACATCTAATATCCACTTAGGAGTGAGTGTTACGGTGTCTGTCTTTCTGAGTCTGTGTTACCTCATTCAGGATGGATTTTTCTAGTTCCATCTCTTTACCTGAAAATTTCATTAGGTCATCAATTTTTTATCTGAGTAGCATTCTGTTGTGTAGATATACCACATTTTCCTTATCCGTTCTTCAGTTGAGGATCACCTAGGTCGTTTCTAGGTTCTGGCTATTACAGACAATGTTACTATGAACATTGAGAAGGAGATGGCCTAGGCCGGAAGGGATACAGTGGAAGAGTAATGAAAGAGATGTCTCAATAGAGAGAGCTGCTATGGGCTTAGGGAGAAACCTGGTGCTAGGGAAACTCCCGAGGAGGACCCTAGCTAAGACTGATAGCAATAGTAGAGAGGATGCCTGAACTGGCCTAACCCTGCAATCAGATTGATGAATACCCCAACTATCATCATAGAGCCCTCATCAGTAACTGATGGAAACCGACACAGAGAACCACACCCAAGAACCAGTGTGAGCACTGGGAATCCAGTCCAAGGGAGGGATGAGGGAATACAGGAGCAAGAGAGGTCAAGACCATGATGTTGAAATCCACAGAGACAGCTGACCCAAGCCTGTGGAAACTCATGAACTCTAGACCTACAATTGTGGAGACTCCGGGCCCTCTGTATGTGGGAGACAGTTGTGAAGCTTGGACTGTCAGAGGGTCCCTAGCAGTAGGACCACAAAAAATCCTGGTACGTGAGCTATTTTGTTGGAGCTCATTCTCTATGGTGGAAGGCCATGGTCAGTTTTAATGCATGGGAGAAGGGCCTGGCCCTGCCCCAACCTATTGTGCCAGACTTGCTGACTCCTCATGGGAGCCCTTACCTGTGAGGAGGAGTGGACTGGATGAGGTATAGGGGAGAAGTGTGGGGTGTTGGCAGAGGGGTGATAGGGAGGACTGTGGTTGGAATGAAAAATGAAATTTAAAAAAACTGAAAAAAATAGAAAAAATTTCTTAATGCCAATTTCAGGGTCCATCTTAAGGAGGGTTAAAATACAACAAACCCGCATCAGGGCAAAAGGGGAGGGATGTGCCAGGTTTCATGGCACACACCTTTAATCCCAGCACGTGAGAGGAAGAGGCAGGGGATCTCTGCAACCTTGAGGCCAGTCTGGAATACACAGTGAGTTCCAGTGACTTAGTGAGAGCTTGACAGCAGCTTCCTTCCTCCGTGGAGCCTTCTGGGATTTCTCTGCATTACAGGCTGACCCCTGTCACCTCAGAAGACCACGTAGTGTCTGTATGTCCCATGTATTCTACTCCCACCCAGTAGGATGGGAGCTGCCATTAGGCAGTGCTGTCTTTATCCATGAATTCCATTGAGCTCACCCCTAGCTTATCCTATACCAGCTGAAGAAGGGAATGAGAAGCCAGAAAGCTACAGGGAGGACTGCAAGAGGCAGGCAGGTCAGAAGCCAGCAGTAAGGCAAACCCTAGCTCCTATGCAGAGCTGCTGGAGCAGACACAGGCTGAGCCTCTCTGAGCTCGTCACCTCTTTTGGTCCATCTGGGAACTAAGTTTCTTGGCAGTGACCCCTGAGGAGCTACCAGATAAAAACCAGTGCCTTATTTTCCAAAGAAAATGAAGTAAGAGCTGGAGAGATGGCTCGGTGCTTAAGAGCAATGGCTGTTCTTCCAGAGGAGCCCCATCTGCTTCCCAGCACCCATATGGTGGCTCGCAAGGGACTCTAACCCTAGTCCCAGGTGATATGACTGTCTCTTCTGGCCTCCACAGGCTCCAGGCACACATGTGGTACACAGATACACAGGGTACAACATGAATACACATAAGAATTAAAAAAGAATAGTAAAGGAAAGGAAAACCAGCCAGGCACTCTAAAGTGGTGTGTGATGTCAGCTGACTGCAGAACTTTTCAAAAAACAAAACTCTGGATGTGGAGAGACAAAAGGGGAGGGACCCAGGGAGAAGCCCAGATCAAGACTTCAGTAGGCCAGGAGTGGAAACGGCTGGGGTCGTCACGTCACTCTAAGGCAGCCACGTGCAGGGCAGACGCCAGGTTCCCAGCCTGGCCCCCTTCCTCAGTTCAGCACTGTGGTGACTTATTTTAACAAGGAAGAAAATAAATACATGTACCGGCCTAAGTAACTTTTCAAAAACATCTTTCCCCGTTTATGAACTATGTGTGTGAGCTGGGTTTATTTGGATTTTTTTTTAAACAACATGAACTGGAGTCATCAGCTACTAATACCGAAGAAGACACTTTGAAGGAAAAGACTGTGTTGCAAGGGTGAAAACCTAGAAAGAAAAACGCAGGTGTCTACAGCGCCTTCTTCACATGTGTCCTCTTAGAAGGCTTATGATTGAAATGAACTTTCTTCACAACTCACCTAGTAATTGCGATAGACACTCTAATGGCAGTTCGAAACCTGGTGAGTCCTTCTGTGCGGCCGGGGACCATCTCAGCGTCTCTAAACCCTGAGTATCCTTCCATGCGGGCAAGCAGCCCCAGGGTGGCATCTTCGCACTCCTGGAATCTCCCCAGGAGCAGCAACAAGTATTTCTTCTGAAATACAAGAGCTTTTCGGAAACTTTCAGCTCTCAAGTATTTACCATAAATTTTCTATATTTAAAGAAGGGAAGACAAAGATATCAGAGAAGTCACTTGAGGTGTTTTCTAGAGGAAGACTAAGTAGATGAAAAAAGAAAGCAAGCGTTAGGCCCTAGACTCTCAACTACTGTGTCAGTCAAGCTGACAGGAGACAGCCTTTGGCGTACAACTTCTAAAACCAGTTATGCTTTGTGCTTATTTGCGCCCAGCCCTTTTAAATTTACTGCAAACATTTTGGCCGTTATTGTGTAGGTTTTTAAAATACTGACATTTTTTTAAAATTACGGTCCCTCATTCATTTAGGTTCACAAACAAGTTAGTGTTTTCCGTCTCTGTATGTGCACTTCAGCTACTTTTCTTCCTTTCTACTTTGGACTTGGGTTAACTGAGCAAGGCAGCTTTACTTTGCCTTCATCTCACGAGGCATGATGCTCTTCCATGGACAGTCACAGAGCTGTGCTTAGGAACTGAAAGAGAACACTTCTGTTCATCTAGTAGGACACCAGACTCTGGGGAATAGGGTCACACTGCTGACAGCAAGAAAAGCAGAGCTGAATGTGTTGCAAGTCTGGGTGTGCCTCTCTACAGATCTGTGATTGGGTAGACATTGTACCATAGCAGATTGAAAAGAGCTGCCTAAGGACAGGCTCTGAGAGGCAACTATGCTTGTGTGGTCTGTTCAGTCAGGGCCAGCAGGAGGGAGGTGTGTACCTTGAAGGCAGCGTTCTCGGAGTCAGGGCTCTGATTCTGATGTAAGGCATCATTTCTCAGTTCTGCTTTCAGTTCGCACACTTTCGCTTCAGCCCTTTTCAGGGATTTCTGAAGAGCCAACTTCTCTTTGTTCCAGACTTCCTTTTCTGAAGCAATGATGTCCTCGATGTTAGCACCGCGATCAAGTGAAAATCTAGAGGACTGCACAGACATAGCCTGTCAAACGTTTTCAAGATGACTGAACGACATCACAGTGGATTACCTAGCTCTGGCCTTCTAACACGACAGGAAGCTCACAGTCTGTTGAATCTCTCTATCACTGTAGTAACAGAAGCCAGCATGGATATGTGTGAGTGAGTCTCAGGGTGGCCGCAGGAACAAGTTACTTACATGGCTATGTGGTTGTTTTGATAGCCTTATCTACCTTTAAATATGAGGGTAAATACAGATACTAGCCCTTTTTCTTTGCAACTTTAAAAACAAGTTTGAATTCAGAGAGTAAGTTACTATCCTGAAATGTATAATTTAAGTTTTTTTTTTTTTAAAGAAAGGGTCTCACTAGTGAGCCAGAGATTTGGTATGTAGACTGGAGTAGCTGTGAATTCACGGAGATCTATCTGTCTTTGCCTCCTGAGTGCTAGGATTAAAGGCATGTGATGCCCTGCCCAGATTAACATCATTTTTGACTTGGTTATAAACCTAGTAACTAGTAACTGAAGAGACAACAATCAGTATTTACATTTGGACATGTCTTTCACTGTGTCTGCTTTCAGGCAACACAGACATATTTAGATCTTAGACTGAATATGACTTGGTTTCCTTGTGGACAAGACTGGATGCATCTGAGCAATTCTGCTTGTATATAACCCAGAGGGTGGTAAAGAAGCGTCCCTCAATAACTGGTAATTTTATTATTGTCTTCATGTATAATACTTTCCACATATCCTACTAAGAGAAGTACATGACATTATTTACACTATGGTTAAAAGTAGAACTAAAGAGAAGAACTTTGAATTACTTCTAAAAACAAACTTACACAGCTTCTACCAGTTCTTGTCTGCTGATAAAACTTTATCTGTTCTTCCAGTTGCATGATAATGTTCCGTAAGTGATTCTTTTCCTCAGTTAGTTGGTTAATATGTCCGGTTAGTTCAGAATTCTGTTTCAAAGTCATTTCTATTAGAGAGCCACAAGAGGAACTTGAGGATACTAAGCTGTGCTGGGAAGAAAAAAAAAAGACACAAAGTTATGCAGATGCGCATGTACAGGAGAACCTTACATTAAAGTAAACAAGTGCTGACACAAACAGACTCCATGAACTGACACTTGCCAATAGTAGAAACTTGCCAGGCAGGCAAACAGCCTGGGAGAGCAGAGGAAGCAGGAGGGGCACAGGCAGCAGGTGCCACGCAGGCCAACAGCTGGGCAGGAACAGGAAGCAGGAACACAGAGATGGGCAAAAGTCGTGGAAGACGCTGCTCTCAAAGAGCTAGAGGTGCTTAGACATACTAAATGTTGCTGCGTTTATGACGACAGACCTAAACAGGGCAACCGGGAGCCAAGGAAGACTTTAGGAGGGGCTACCACAGACAAACTGTACATGTTTGCAAGAGGCCTTTGGCAGCAGTGTGCAAGGCAGAACAGCTTGGGGAAGGTGCACGTCCATGTTCCCTGGCTGTATGGATAGGAAGTTCTAACAGTTTACATAAGAAATTCCGAGGCAGTGACTAGGGATGCGGAGTAAAGGGCACATGAGTGGACATTTACATGGCTTATCACTGCTTACATGTACAGGTAAGAGAGAAGGAGCATGGTCTGTGGTGACTTCCAGCCTTCCAAACTGGGTGAGACCGTAACCAGCAAAGGGGTATGAAGAACAGATGTACAGCAGAAGACAATGTTTACGTTTGATCGTGTCTGTGAGGCTCCTAATTGGTCAACACTAGGAACATTTACCCAAAGATGTCTAGTAGCTAACTGAAATATAAGCCTGGGTCACAGTAAAAGGCCTACACCAGATCAATCCAGTAGACATTAACTGCACAAGGGCAAAATTCTTGTCACGTTGTCTAATGAATCCCTAGGCCTCAAGCTGCACTTGGAACACAGCAGGTGCTCAGCAAGGCCAACAAGAGCTCATGTATGGTGCTGAGAGGTTTACAGTCCTGGGAGGAACATGATGTATGCAGAAACAAGCGAGGCAGACAGACCTAACTGAGGCAGGCGAAGGGAGAGCACTGACACACAACACAAGGAAAATGGGGTTTCACAAAGTGAGTACAGCAGGTCTTGGTGGAGCACGCCTTTACTCCTTCATTCTGGAGGAAGAGGTGTGCAGATCTCTGAGATCGTGCCCAGCCTGGTCTACATGACAGTCAGGGTTACACAGAGAATCCTATCTAGGAAAACAATAACGCAACCAACAAAAGGAAAAACAGAAATACTTCCTAAAGACATCGAAAGTGTCAAATGAACAATGTCAGAGAGTGGGAGTGAAGAGGCTCCGCAGAACAGTTACCCGTGAGGATGCAGACAGGACTGATTCTGAGCTCTTGAGGGGAGGACAGGGAAGCCAAACCATTTTCTCAAGAAGCTGGGTCTCTTTATAAGAGGTTAATTATACACCAACAGCATGAATGGTAATTTCCCCCCCAACTTGCATTTCTTCTTGTTGGGGGAAGAGAAACACTGTGCAAACAAATATGATCAAAACTCTTACAAAATAGTCTACCAATTTTTAAACAGTTCATGATTTCATTTTTTCTCTCTACAAAGAACTTGAAAAAGTCTTACCTCATCTTCTTGTCGGTCCCTTAGTCTCTGTACTCGAAAAATAATTCGATCAATTCTTTCTTGAACCCAAATTAAAGCATCTTTATCTGATACTTCAACCTCTAGTCTTTAAGAAAAAGACAAAAATTAAAACAGACCTCCCAATAACACTTCCGAACACACTAGAGCCTAGCGGTGCTCCGTTTGTGTCATTAATACACACTAGTGTCCAGGGCCGCTCTGTTTGTGTCACTAACACACATTAGAGGCTAAGGGCTGCTCTGTTTCACCAACACACATTAGAGGCTAAGGGCTGCTCTGTTTGTGTCACTAACACACATTAGTGTCTAGGGCTGCTCTGTTTGTGTCACTAACACACATTAGAGGCTAAGGGCTGCTCTGTGTCACTAACACACATTAGAGGCTAAGGGCCACTCTGTTTCAATTCTCACTTTACTCTTAAATATTCCCCCTTTCTGGTTCAAGGTGTTAGCTGTTTTCAGATGTATAAGTTCTGCTAACGTGGACATGCATTTTCGTTACAATACTTCTCCTTTGGTATGGGTGTGGTGTTATATGCATTTACTCCCAGAAAGCAGAGGCAGGAAGATTCCCTGTATGTTTGAGGACAGCCTGGTGAATTCTAGGTCAGCCAGATCTACATAGTAAGATGCTGTCTGAACAAAAGAGATCAAAACCAAAATCCAGCATTTTCTTACTCTTGCCTGACCTATCAAGAGTATCATTTCTATAGAGCAGGCAGAAGTCTAACCTGTCACAGGCTTTCTGGGCTATATGTTGTTGAAGTTTCGTAGCCACATGCTGAAGTTTCTGTCTGATAATTTCCACGTCATTATTAGAGTCATCCTTTTCTCTATTCATTTCCAACAATTTTGCATAGCTTGTGTCTTTGCTCTCTCCTTCCATTTTCTGTTGAAGAACCCAATTTCTAGTTCGGTCATCAGTAAAACTCCAAGTAGATCCCTGGCAATTTTGGACAGAAAAAGAAAATACTCACAAATGAGCATCATTTCATTTTCTTTATTGAGGGAACAAAATTACTATCCAAATTCCAAATAAAGTTCAACAGACACTATTTTTGAGATGTCATGAATAAAGCTATTTAAATAATTTAGTAATATATTTAAGTTTTTAAAATATTATAAAATACGGAGGTTATCTTAAAATACTAAAATTACTCATAACTTCAAAAAAATGTTATCATTTTGTGTGTGCAGATAGACCACAGGGTGCATTTGGAGGCCTGTGGGCATTGATATGAAACTGAGCCCAGGTCTGCAGATATGGCACGCTGAGCTGTCTCTCCTGTCCTTGTACACATTTGAAAGAAACAAACATTCACCTCACTAATGTTCTGACACAGGAGTTGTCCACTTTGGCGTTTTCCGGTGCGCTCCCACTCCTGCTCCCGCTGTTGGAACCCCTGCATCAGCCTGTGAAACCTCTCCCCTTCCAGGTCGAGCTTGTGCACTTGCTGCCTGCTCTCCTGCAGCTGGCGCTGCAGCTCCTCCACTTTGCGCTGCAGCTCCTCCATTTTCTGCTGGCCCAGGCTGTTCGCTTCTTTTTCCACCTGCAGTGTCTTTTGGTGGACCTGCCTGTCCTTCTCCATCTGGTGTTTCACTTGCAAGGAATCCAGTTTGTACTTTTGAGTTTCATTCACGAGTTCGATTATGCGTTTCTGCTTTTCTTCTAACTGATCTTGCAGCTCTTGAAATAGCTCCCCAGGAGGGAAGCCTGGCCGGGGCTGCACCCCATTGCTGTGCAGCTCCCGCTCCTTGTCTAGGGTGTCCTTCATCTCCTGGATCCTAACTTTCTCAGACTCCAGAAGAACCTGAAGCTCTAAGTTCCGGCCTTGTTCTTCTGACAACTGCGTATCATATAGCATTCTCTGTGATTCTATTTGTTGTTGCAAATCATTTAGTAATTGCCTCTGTTGTTCCAAAAGTTCATCTAAGTGTATGTTCTTCTGTTTCTGCTCTTCTAGAGTGGATCTTAGAGCCTTGGAGGGAAAATGTAATTTAGATGAACACGTTAATCTTAAAAATACTGTTAAAGTATATGACAATGGATTTGGTTACAGCAACAGGGAAGTATTTGGTAACTGACGGCAAACTTGTTATCCAGCAGACAGTGGAAACTGCTCAGACAGCCAAATGGCTTGCTTGCATCAAGGATATAAACACAACCTTCTTCAGCTAAATATAAAGCAGAGTACATTTTTCCAAATGACAATCTTTAAAATACGTATTTTCTTATGCTAACCTTTCAACACATTAATGGAATGTAGTTTCACATTTTAGATACTTATGTATGAAGGCACAATTAAATACCTTAAGTTCTTTATCCTGTTCTTCGTCATGGCCTGACTTGGCTTTCTCTGCTGCCAAGGCACATTGAAGTTCTTGGGATTTCTTCCGTTCTCTTGCTAATGTATCGCTAAGCAAATGAACTTCATTTGCCTTTAGTCTAAGTAAGGAAACACATGAACTTAACATTATTTTGATGAACAGTACCATCATAAAAAGGAACTTGCACTCCAATACTGAGGCATATTATAATCACTACAGTGTGTCAAGTCAAGGCTTCATGGCTGGTTCACTTCAAATGAACTGGAATTTCTAATAGTGCGGTTTACTTACTATTGTAAATAATAACTCAATGCATTGAAAAAAAGAAAATAATAACTAAAACCTTTTGTCTTTGACTGCACACAGAAATCATGTGAATTTGTGTGTGTGAATCAACGTCAAAAGTCAAAACGTGTGTACTCGCAGCATGCCTCTGGGAAGCAGCATATCTCAGTATTTATATCAGTAATACATCCTTTCCCCATGCGTGCTCAATTCAAACACCTGGCAGTTACTAGCCAACTGAAGCATGAGATGACACATCACCTAAAGTCAGTCAGTAGCAAGATCAAAACCAAAACCACATCTAATAACTGCTGACTGGAACAGAAATCATAGCACAGGGAAGGACTGAATGACTGCATTTTAAATTTGGAAAAAAAATCAGTTTTATCGATGTACCCACGCTTCTGCTGCTGTGTGTGCTATGTACGTAACGGTCATGACAAGCCAGCACAGTTCCCCTCTGACCCTCACATCAAAGCAGAGGCACACCTGAATACTTCCAATTCCTTTAGGTGCTCATGCTGGGCCTTCAGTGTGGTTTCTAGCTCCAGCTGTATCCGTGAAAGTTCATTTTTTAATCCTGAAACCACCATTCTTTCTGAACTGAGCTGTTCCTGCAGCTCAGCCATTCTGTCTGTCATGCCATCGTGCTGACCTTGCACCTCCAGCCTGCAAGACTGTTGCATTTTGCAGTCGAGGAGTTCTACAGGAAATGAGAAAGGGGTTAGAAGATGGCCTGGCAACTCATGTGTGATTGCTAAATATTTTGCACCTAAGAACTCATCCACAATGTAGGAGAATACTACAAAGAAACCATCAAATGCTCTCAGTCTTTCAAACTGTTAATTTCTAGGAAGTTTCTTTTTCCTAGAGTGCTATGAAGGAAGCCTTCAGAAGTAAAAACACAGGGGAATGACAAAGGTGTAACAATGCATTAATAGATGCAACTTTAATGCTCATAAGATGCTATAGACAAGAACTTATATATTTTTATATTCAGAACACCAGCCATTCATAGTGAAAATTCCAAGTGATTTCTGATAGTCATACACAATATTTACAGGACTTACTCAATGGGACCCTTACTATAATCATCCAACTATTACTGTTATTTTTTCTTTCCTTTTAGATAAGATCTCACACTGTCGCCCCACTCAGACTGGTGGGAAACTCTGCAAACCTCTTACTTCATTCAGTGTCCCAAATCCTGGGACCACAGGCTTGAGTCACCACACCCAGCTCTGATTCAGCTTTTCAATTACAAATGAGATCCTACATGGTGACTTCAAACCTGTGCTGTCTTTAAAACTATATGAAACACAATGAGTAAAGATGTAGCAAGAGCCCGCACCAGACATGATGAACACTCCTCTCTAACAAGCTTGATTCAAGCATGTCCTAATAAGAAGTGGGAAAGTAACCCTTAAGCACACACAGAAGTACAATCCAACTGGTCTATAATCACCACAATACTTGTGCACAGCACACCCAGCAGACTGGCAACTTGTCTGACAATACCAGCTGTTAGGAAAGATGTTAAGCAACAGAATACTCACACCTTGTTAGTGAGGGCCACACCAACAGGACTGTTTTTCCCTATCACCCCAGGAATTGGGAGAGGAGGGACAAGAGGACCAGGAACTCAAGGTCACCCTTGACTGCACAAAGCTTCAGGCTAGCCTGGGAGACATGACAATCTCTCAATAAAGAAGTAAAACATTGGGCATCATCTAAAAAATTAAAGATACACATCCTATGACCTAATGATTCACTTCCTAGGAGGCTGGGAAGATGTTCATGTGTATTAGACATCTCAGAGGAGTGTTGGTAGCAGCTCTGACCCCAACAGCTACCACCAGAAGCTACCAAAGGTTCAGACACAGAATTTGCACATACAGTTAGAGATAACTCTCCATAGCAACAGCTGTAGAAACTTGGAAGAATATCATATAAAGGTAAAGAAATGAGACACCTAAGAGCGATATGCATGGTACCCCAGAGAAGAGAAATGAGGCAAGATCTCCTGAACAGATTGAGAACATGGGGGGGGGGAGTGGGAGCTGGGAAGAAGAGAGGGGGAGAAGAGGAGGAGAGAGTAGGTCATGGGGGAACAGGAAGGTTGAGTGGGGGGTAGAATAGGGGGAGAACAGGATGAGAGATACCATAATAGAGGGAGTCATAGGTTTGAAGCGAGATCTGGCACCAGTGAGACCTCTAGTGATCTAAAAGGATGACACCAACTGGCAAGCTAAGCAATAGTGAAGAGACCACCCTAAATGCCCGTTCCTGATAATGAACTTGACGATTACATTATATGCCATCCTAGAACCTTTATCCAGTGACTGATGGAAGCAGAGGCAAACACCCACAGTTAAACAATGAACTGAACCCAAGGAACCCAGTGTGAGAAGAGAGGAACAATGAGCAAATGGGCAAAGAATGGGCTGGCGAAACCAGCAAAGACAGCTGATCTGAACAAGGGGGAGCTCTTGGGCCCCAGACCGAAAGCTGGGAGGCCAGCATGGGACTGATATAGACCCCTTAGAGTGAGAGTCAGTGAGGAGGCCTGGGCAGCCTATGGGGCCCTGGGAGGTGGATCAGTATTTATCCCTGGCATACAAATGGACTTCGTGTGTCCATAACGCAAAGAGGGATGATCTCTCAGCCTGGACTTTTAGGGGAGTGCTTGGACCCTGCCCTGAGCGAAATGACAGACTCTGGATATCTCCAACAGCTACCACCAGAAGCTACCAAAGGTTCAGTGGGGATAGGGTGGGAGGCTGGGGGGAATGGTGGGGAGTGCAGGAGGAGGGGAGGGAGAGGGAACTAGGATTGACATTTGAAGCAAGCTATTTAAAACTAAAGTAAAAAAGAAGAAGAAAAATTGAGACACAAAAATATACACAGATTGATAAAAGTTCAAAGCCAGAAAAACTTTATAAACATATACAGTCTAAGAATTCATAAAGTGGTAGGAAAACCAAAGATGAAAAGAAATGATTCCCTTAGTTTCTAAGGAGGAGAATATGGCAAGCTTTTGGGATAAGGGCAAGTTCCACTTGACAGGTAAGTAATGTCCCCACATATCCATATAATAATTTGTTATGGTCTGCATGTGAATTTTGTAATTTTCTGTATGGAAACTACACATTACAAATAATTAAAAGTAAACAGCTATTTTTATTGTGGATTCCCCTTTATTTACGTAGACATCTTGAGAGGATCAAAAGACTTTTCTCAAAAAAATGCTTTACAATGAAGAAAAACCCAAAGAGTTTAACCCTATCAACATACTGCCTAGTTCTTTCACTACTAACCCTGACAGGAATGACATCGATTATCCCCTTTGTGCAATGCGATAATTTGCCTGAATAAAACAAACTGAATGCTTCAGGTGGATGTGGAACCACTCCAGTGGGCGCACATACCTTGGCTTGCAGTGTCAGTTTCTTGTTCTCTGTTCACAGTCACTTCCCTGCCACTGATTTGAGCATGTAATAATTGGTTTTCGGCTAACAAACTCCTTCTGTCTGCTTTCTGGAGACATTCCATAGCTGCTTGATACTCAATGCTCTGTAACAAAGGAAAAATGAAAAACTAAGCAAAGAGAGGTGTAGAGATAATGGAAGTGAAAACCGGGAAGTCCGAATGACAAAGAATGGAGCCCACATGCCAAATTTTTGTCATTAATATTTTTCACAATTTTTGGTCCAGAAAAAATTGTGAGGGTCTGTTGCAGACAGATGGACCTTAATTTCTATACATTGCTGTGAATTTCCTAGAAAGCAGAACAATCTTGTTTTGATTATTTATTTACTTACTCATTGGTTGTGTCTGTGTACATGCTTCTGCTCCACAGTGAGCATGTGAGAACAGAGGACAATCTGTGGGGATTGGTTTTCTCCTCCCACCATGTGGGTTTCAGGGTCAGACTGAGGTTGCTGGGCTGGTCAGTCAATGTCCTTACCTGCTGAGATATCTCTCTGGGCCAAAGCATTCTACACAGCACAATAATCTTGGCAAGTGTGATGAACATTACTATGCTATCTAACATGGGGTCCTTACAAAAGTTTTCATCAAATGTCCTTTCCAGGAAAATGAAAAATGGTACTAGTAAGTCTTTGGCAACCTTGAAACATCTGCAGAGTACAGGCTAATTTGTCCTGTGTTCTTTAATCAAAACAAAACAAAACAAATCCCCCCAAACAAACAATCTTATCTGTACTAGTTTAAACCAATGCTCTTGGTTTAAACCTCAGCTAGCTTTCTCCAATGATAACATCTGACACAACTGGAAACAGCATACTACAGATAGCAGGGTTATGCATTGAGAGCTCAGTTGACAAACTGCGAAGCTTACCCACGGGGATCACACATTCTGATGGAGGAGCCCAGATGCAGGGCAGTGGGAGTATTTGCTTTCTGGATAGTCACTGTCCTTACTGTTAATTCTCTGTGAAGCTTTCTATGGTGGGATTCACTACAAAAGCTCCAGCAGTGTATTAATCACTTACTGGGCACGTTGTCCCCTAAGCACTGGTATACTGGATGACTCCCTCAACAATGCATGATTCTGGCAAGAAAGTAATCACAATCAATAACCTTGGTCTCTCAACCAGGTCATAGTATAAACTTAGAAGTCTGCCCTCCTACAGTTTTCTTCCTTGGCAGACAGCCGGTCAATGTTAGTGTCCAGGCAAAGCAACCTCTATTAATATTCACAGATGCCCAAGGATAAGAATCATAGGATGGGGCTGGAGAAATAGCTCAGTGGTTAAGAGCATGGGCTTCTCTTTCAGAAGACTCAGGTTCCATTCCTAGCACCCACATGGCAGCTCCCAGCTGTCTATAACTCCTATTCCAGGGGATCTGATACCCTCACACAGACATACATGCAGGGGAAGCATCAACGTAAACAAAATACAAATAAATATTTAAAAAAGAATCATAGTATGTCTAAAGTTGTTGAGTAATAGCTCTCAGAGAGACAGAGAACAAGAGTATTCTGGATTCTCTCTGCCTGCAGATAGGAAAGTGCTATCCCAAGCTAACCTCACATTAACCTTAAAGCATGCCTGTTTTTCACCTGCCAGTTTCCTAAAGTTGTTATTGGGCATTATGCCCTCCCTGTCTGGTCACAGTTTTGCTCCTATGGCCTTGGGGTCTTATGTTGCCATGGCAATGGCTCTGCCTTTATTGTTTAGCCTAGGAATGTCTTCCTGACCAATGAAAAGCTGACTCTGTAATTCTTATCCTTTGTTTCAAGCCTTTGGAGAAAGAGAAATTTACTAGAGGAGAGAGATAGCACCTGGATAGAGAAGTTGGCAGAAATTTAAGGGGTAAGAATGTAGGAAAAGTATGTAGAAAAATAAAGAAGAAAGAAAAAAGCATTAGAATTGGAATTTGAGCTAAGAAATTACAGAGAATTCAGACAAAAGAATTAGAATAGAGAATAGTAAAGAAAGAACAATATACAGAATGAATGTGTCGTGAGAAGATTCTTTTTCTATAGCCCTCAGACTTAGATCCTACACTTACTGTGGTACCTCTTTTTGAACTGAGTGAAAGCTTTTGAATCAAAGGGCCTTGAAAATTTTTGATTACAGCAACTGTTACAACAAGGGCCATGAAAGTGTTATTAAATGCCATTAGTTTTATATCCATGTTGTTTTCTTGGTATCCAGCACTATGGAACCGCATCAATTGGAGAGATCCATTTCATGTGCCACAGTCAGGGTACTGAAGTCATTCAGCAAAGACTCTTCTTGATGTCACAGCTTCTCCCCAGCCTCAAATCCTGGCAAGAACGCATCCTTTTTTTTTTTTAAGATTTATTTATATATTATGTATACACTGTTTTGGCATGTCTACCTACATGCCAGAGGAGGGTACCAGATCTTGTTAGCCACTATGTGGTTGCTGGGAATTGAACTCAGGACCTCTGGAAGAGCAGACAGTGCTCTTAACCTAAGAGCCATCTCTCCAGTCCAACTCATCTCTTCCTTATCAGTATAAATTGTATCATTTTAAGAGGTTTTTTAAATATTTCATTCTTTTTTTAAATTATTTTTAAAATTTAATATAAATTAGAAACAAATTTGCTTCACATGTCAATCCTAGCTCCCCCCACCTCCTTTTACCCTCCCCCAATCCTTACTCTACTCTCCAAGGAGGTTGAGGCCCTTCTTGGGGGATCCCGAAAGTCTGTCATATGATCTGGGGCAGGGCCCATGTGTCTAGGCAGAGACAGTATTCCTCCATGTGGAATGGGCTCCCAAAGTCCATATGGATGATAGGGCTAAATGGTGATTTATTGCCTGAGGCCCCAAAGGATGCTAAGGCCTCCTCACTGACACCCATGTTCAGGAGGTCTGGATCAGTCACATGCTGGCCTCTCAGCCATCAGTCTGGGGTCCATCAGATCCCCCTTGTTCAGGTCAGCTGATTCTGTGGGTTTCACCCACCAAGTGTTAGCTCCTTTGCTCATCACTCCTCCCTCTCTGCAACTGGGTTCCAGGGGTTCAGTTCAGTGTTTACCTGTGGGTATCTGCTTCTGCTTCCTTCAGCCACTGGATGAAGGCTCTAGGATGGCACACAATCACGTTATAGGGAAGGGCATTTAAGGTAGCCTCTCCACTATTGCTTAGATTGCCAGTTGGTATCATCCTTGTAGGCCTCTGAGAATCTCACTAGAACCAGATCTTTCTTCAAACTTATAATGGCTCCCTCTATTATGGTATCTCTCATCCTTCTCTCCTCTATTCTTCCCCCAACTCAACTTTCCTGCTTCCCCATGTCCTCCTCTTTCCTCCTCTTCACCCCCTCTCTTTCTCCAAGCTTCCTCAACAGCCCCCCATACTCCCAATCCCCTCAGAAGATTCTGTCCTGTTCCCCTTCTCTCTTAGGGTCCTCCCTGTTTCCCAGACTTTCTGGCTGGGGATTGTAGTCTAGAGTTTATAAGGCATACAGAATACTGAGGATACCAATAGCTTGTTTCTTTTAAGCTACTGAGCCGTTTTTCTCTTCTCTATTTTTAGAAATTATCTTTTACTTTATGTATACGCATGTGGTTGTGTGAGCTTATATGTGCCCACAAGCATGTAGGATCAGAGCCAGAGGGGCACTGGATCCTTGGAGCTGGTGTCACATACAGCTGTGAGCTGCCATGCTGGGAAGGGAACCAGGTCCTCTGAAGAACAGCATTACTCTTAACTCTTAACCCCTGAACTATCTCTCCAGCCCCTACTGGGTTACAACTCACTGTAGGGATGTACCACAGCTGGTCCATTTCCCATTGGAGGACAAAAGGTTGTTGCTAGTTTGGGGAAAATTACAAATAAAGCTGTTGTGAATACTTATGTAGAAAGTGATTTCTCCATCCCTTTATGGGTTCTGCTTTCCTGTATGTGCTACATGAGTGGCTGGTAAGAGCGGAGGTGGGAAGAGGGCACTGGAACTCCCAGAACTAGAATTATGAATGACTGTCGCGTGGGTGCTGGGAACTGAACCAGGGTCCTCTGCAAGAGCAACAGGGACCCTTAACTGCTGAGTCATCTCTCCAGTCTACACCCAGGTTCTTAACAAGATTTCGGTTTTCATTTCTGTCCGATGTATGGTGTGAGTGACTGCTAGACTGTATGATAAAATCATGTGCAAATTCATAAGCTGCCAGAATTGCTGTGTTATGACACTTTTCCCATCCTGTTGCCTGATGCTGCTTTTCTGCATGTCCATCAGTACTCAGTCTTTGCTTTTCTGTCTGTTCATACATTTAACAAGAGCATAAGTCTGTCTTACCCACCAGGAGTTAGCTGACATCACTGCTTAGACTGACTGCTTGAGCTGGGAGGTGTGTGTGAGGTGTCTCCATTTTGCATTAGAAGGTATCTTCTGGAGACTCATTTCACAATTATGTAAATATTATCAAACAATCCGCCACTGATTATTACTTAACAAAAATAACGTTTAGTAAAGAAGTCCTTAATTAAATTGTTCCTTCTAGAACACTGTGACATTTTATCTATTTATGAATATGACCTGATGAATTCTTTTTTCTATTCTGCTTCATAATCTAACACTATCATTTAGTTTTTTCTATCTTTATTTTCTTGGTGGGGAGTGTATGTGTATAGGTTTCCCCAGGAAAAGTTTTGTCAAACAATACTGAGCTAATAGCCTTGAACTCAGAGATCTGTCTGCCTCTGCCTCCTGAGTGTTGGAATTAGAGGTGTGTGCTATCTCATTTAGATAGCTTGATATTTAAATGTTCTAAATGTGACCAGTGAGTAAGCCTCCAGGTCTGCTTCTGTGAGCTTTTTAACACGTTCTCTTAATTCTATAAACATTTCTTTACTGAAAAGCAGGAGATTCTAGGTTTTGCTTTGTGCCTCCCATGTTCAAGCCCTAGAAACTCCAGGTCTCCAAGGAACTAAAATACCTTTGGAGGGAGAATGTATTTAAAAGTCAAGACTTGGGCACACTAATGCTATGAGACTTTTAATTACTAGTTTTGGTTACTAGCAGAGGTTTTTTCAAGCTTTCAATTTCTTGTTCCTGATTTTTTTTAAAATTCCAAACACTGGGGAAGAGGACTCTATTTATGCTAGGCATGAAGTCTATCATTTAGCTACATCCCAGTCTTTACAAAACTTAGGTTAAGAGAAAAGTTCTACTAAGAACTTGCAATTCTCTTACATCAAGATCACAGCTATGTCACAGTGGCCAATGAACTTGAAGGATTTTTTTTTCCTTCTTTTTTGAGACGGGATTTCTCTGTGTAGGTCCGGCTTTTCTGGAACTTGTTCTGTAGACAAGGCTGTCCTTAAACTTGGAGATCCACTTAACTTTGCCTTCTGAGTGCTGCGATTAAAAGCATGTGACACCACTGCCTAGCCCTCTTGAATGAATTTGATAGCTTTTGTAAAAATGAAAAATAATTAATTCTGTGGCTTTAAAATTGAGCAAAAGAGACTTACGGTATTTGATTATTATTAAAAAATTGGGGGGGCGTGTGGTATATGTATGTGCTTGGGTAACACTCACCCATACCTAAGTTACACTGTTACAGGCTATGTTCAACAGTAACAGAACAGTAATAGACAATAAGGTAACCTTAAATATGACTGATGTTTTGGTTTGAATGTGAAATGTTTCCCACAAGTTCATGTGTTGAACACTTGGAACATGTGGTTCCCTAACAGAGAAGATCTTATCTTGGAAAGCTCTGGAAACCTTAGGAGTGGGGAACCTCAGTGAGGAACTGTAGGTTATATTCAGTCCTTAGCCCCTTCCTCTTTCTCTCTTGTCTGCCATGAGATGAGCAGCCTCTGCCACTTGCTCCTGGTACCATGACATTTTGCCTGTGTATGGAGACAAGGACTATGGACAGAATTCTCTGAATCTGGCTCTAATCCCTTCCTTGTGTAAACTGTTTGCATTATACTCTGTCCAGAGATGGCAAGCCTGATGAATACACACATAGAAAACAAGATCATACCTTAACTGGCCAATGAAGCTGTGACCAGAGGTTACAGGAAATTAGACCCAATTTTCTCTAGCGCCAGAGCACGGCAACTTTATCCTTCTATTTTCTTTGGATTTGTTCTGTACCTCAATTTTTAACTTCTTAAGTTTGGTGATTAGCTCATTAATGTTCAGTGTTTCTTACTTTTTAACATAAGGTAAAATATCTAAAGTAATAGTTTTCTCTATACATTCTTAGTGGTTTCCATTAAATGTCAGCCTTCACGACTCCAAAACAAATGAATACCCCAAAATTTTCTTACTATTCAAAAATACTCTTGAAAATAGTTTTGTTTTAATACCTGTTCTTGTACTCTCTGTTGCAAACATTTCAGCAATCCATCAGTGTCTCTAGTTCCAAGAGACATCAGTTCTGTTCGGAAGGCAGCTAGTAATACACTCCGTTCCTTTAAGAGTACATCCTGAAGGGCAAGCAAAAGTTCACCTCGCCAATCTGGGAGGCTCTCCAGTGACAGAGACTGGCCACAGACCTGCACAGCACAAAATGTGAAAAGTCAGTTTTCCAATAAGCATGCTTGAAATATATTCCAAAAATACTAGTCTGCTAACCAAAATATATTTTTTTAAAAATTCAAAGAGCATGTTTTTGAGTGTGAAAAAGAGATGAAGTAACACATGAAACACATATAAAAATCTGTACGATTTATTATTGTCAGTAAACACATGTAAAACTATCTAGAAGCAGCCGGGCGGTGGTGGCACACGCCTTTAACCCCAGCACTCTGGAGACAGAGGCAGGCGGATCTCTGTGAGTTCAAGGCCTGGCTGGTCTGACAGCCTCCAAAACAATACAGAGAAACCCTGTCTCGTAAAAACCAAAAAAAAAAAAAAAAAAAAAACCTCTCTAGAAGCAAAATACTCTTTGAATACCTCAGTCTGTCTTTGCACTTGCATTTTGGAAATTAAATTTTTAAGAGATAAGATAGTAGAGATGAAAGTTCTTCTCTCTTCTAGCCAATATTCTGAAACCTTCTGTTCAGGCTGGTCCTCTCCATCATCCTCAGGGGAGTCAGCAAGAGAAAGCATCTGCATGCCCTCAGTATGGACTGCTCTCAATAATCCCTAGAAAATAAAAGTAGTGAAGACAAAATTATGACTTCAAAGACTGAAAAACAAGACACGCAGAGTCAAACAAGCAGATTCAGCAACCTCCAATGATTTACAAAGACCACTGCAGTCAAGAAATGGGATCCCAACATTCCACTTGGCTGCTTGCTGTGGAGTGGTGAGTAAAAACTGTCTTTTATAGCTAGCACTTCTAAGGTCCTTATTCTATTTGGCTAAAATACTCATTCCAGACTTACTGATTAGTCACTGATTTGACCAAAAGAAAGAATGTGGGAAATAACTTGAGACTAATTTCATGATCTAGGCAAACAAAAACATGGAGAATAAAGTTGGGTTTGAAAACTCTTCATACATATGACTTTATTGTGACACAGCTGCATAAGAGAAAGTAACTAAGAATGAGCCCAACCCCCCTTACAAAGAAGCATCCTCTCAACCTACTGAACAGCACATCAAGTGTGGTAAGGAGAGGAACAAGGGACTTTGTCTTACATTTTTTATAAGGGAAGAAGTTGGTTATCTGACTTCATGGACCCAGCAGAGCAAGCAAACCCACAAATAAATGCATTGTCCTAAGCTGACAGGCTATTTTTTCAGGTCATTCACTGCTTTTTAACATTATTGCTCCCACCAGGGATTGCAGACTTCGTGACCATACCTAACACATACACATACCAAGTCAGTGTCATAGAGGGGTTGCCAGGGAGAAACAGGGAACAGTCTAAGAGTAAACCTTCATGTGCAGCTTATCTTGTAAAACTGATTACATGGGAAGTGTAAGGTATAGTAATATCAATTACATTGTTGTTCTTAAAGGTAAGTCAAACAAGTTGAGTGCACAGCACATAGCTTTAAATGATCTCAAAGCATCTAAATGACTTGGTCACATGGTGAGGAAAAATCTGACTGAAAGCATGCTACAAGACACATTCCAGAAAAATCAATTCTGCAACATTCTACTGTAACATCTATGAAACTTAAATAATGTGAAAAACATTGCCAGGGATACGTTTAACTATGCAATTCTTTCTTCGAAGAGAACCTTTCTATGTAACTTCAAACTGACTACCCTGTTCAGTGCAGGGATGGCATGGGCCAAACTAGTTGAGGGTTGTCACCAGTACCTTGACTGCCCTTGGGACTGCACCAGCTGAACCTTCACCGTCTTCCCCACCTTCTGATGCTGTGTCAAACCCGTGGCCCCAATCAGACTCAGAGTCTAAAATTAAGAAAACAACCATCTGTAATTACACATGTGCATGAACTTTAAAAAAAATACTATTGCATTTGTTTGAATATTCCAGAATTATGCAACGTACCACTTGAACGTATTTCTCTGGTTTGGTGAGCATTAGAATACACCAATCCAGGAATGGAGGACACCTAAATAAGGAAGACATCAACAGAAAATGTAAGACTTTAAGACTGATTTAGGAAAAACCAGACCCAATGAATCATTCATCTATTTGTGATATAGTTAAGGGAGAAACAAAGACATCAATTTGTTCTATCATACAGTCACAAATCACAAATAACAAGTCTGCAATTTTCCTTCTCGTGGATGTTGTCATAGAAAGGAACCCTCATGAATTACGAAATCACAGTAGGCTCCAGAACCACACAGGAACTTCATCATCTAACTCACAACAAGATGCCAAAGTGTAACTATGCCATGAAAAATGTCTCACACACTCACAGTGTTGAGAGGAAAATGACAGGAGGTTGAAAAACATATTCTATGAAAACCAGGTATCTGTTAGATTTTAAACACTGGGTCATTTCTTTAAAGAATGACATTCTTTAGTCAGTAACCGGATTGCACATAATGTTCTCTCTCAAAAGTCTCAGCTTCTGAAATATGTCTGGATTCTATATCTGAAATTTCTGCAGCATGTATCTCCTGCATTTGTTCAATGTTTTCAGTAAACTGACTGACTCCTGGGGAACACTCAGCCCATGTCAAATGAGCTCCTGGGGGTCTAAAAGGAGCTGATTACTGCTGCTACCCTTGCTGTCTCCTCTCTCTGGGACCCAGAGCAGCCATCTACAGGATTGGCTCTGATGCGGCAAATTTTCCACTTTGCTTGTCTCCAGCCCAATTTTCTATTCTAACAAGTGTGATAAATTCTCTTTGGTATCTGTGAGCTGACCTGTAACTTTGTTTGAATCTCTTGAGAGTGATGTTATATGTTGTCCTTTTATCTAAAGCACAATGAACACAACAGTAAAGGAATCGGTAAAGTCTTGTGTGCATCAGATGCAGGACTAAGGATGAACACAGAGAGGACAGTTCATGCTTCAAGTCTCACTTGCATGGAAACAGGAAAATCACCCACATGAACTGAAGCCTCTCCTTCACGAACAGTGTATTCTCCTGAAGTCTCATTACATCTAAGTTTGACATGAACCAAACACCAGATTTATTATTAAATCATCAGTCAACTTAATGAACAAAGGTAAAGATTTACCTAAAATATTCAAATGAAAAAAAATTCACACTAAACACTAACCTCGGAGATATCAAAATCTTGAAGGCTTCTTTCTTTTTCTTCAACTTCCCGCCTTTTCTTAGTGCCCTCCTCTGAAGGCATCTGTAGCTCTAGCATTTTTTCTGTATCAGAAAACTTTTTCTCTGTAATTTCCACATGTTGTTTTTCTGATATAAAACTAGAATGCATTTCAGCTACTTGGTTCTTTAACTCTGTGGTTCTCACAGATAATGTGTAGACATCTGACTCTAAGTTGTCTCCTGTCAGAGGATTTACATTGGGCCCATCTGTCCTTTCAGGTTCTGATGCTCTCTTCTCTTGGAAGCTCTTCACATACTGCTGAAAGGCTTCCAGTTGTGCTTGACTAACGATGGCTGCAGCTACTTTCTCTTCAAGTAAACTCTGAAGAGTTTTGATCTTCTTTTGAAGCATTTCTGGTTCTGATTGGCCTTGCTCTTGCATGGTTTTTATTTGTTTATGACACTGCATTAGTTCTAAATCCTTCTTTCTTAGAGAACTCTCCAGTCCTAGTAACTTTATTTCTAGACTTCTGCAACCCTTGGTGTTTTCTTTAAGGCATCCGACAGAAGTCAGGGTCTTTAGAAGCTCAGAAGAGTCCTGGGCAGAGACATCTTCTGGCTGCAGTGCATCAGCCTGGAGCTCATCGGCAGCCATGGCAACACTTTCCATAGGTACAGAGTGCAGTTGCTCCTGGACCATGTGTCCTTTGTTCAGGATGCACAGTTCTTGTGCTAGCTGATCCATTTTACAACTGGCTTCTTTAGGAGTACGTTTTGTGCACGCCATTTCCTCATTGGCAGTTTCTGCTTTTTGTTCCGAAGTCTTCTCTTCAGCTCTCACCTTATCTAGTGTACACTGGAGGCTTTCTGTATCTGGGGGATGGAATGTGATTTCTGTTGTCTTCTGTTCAATGCTTGCCAACTCTTGCTGCCAATTTTCAGTTACTCCTTTGAGCTGCTCTATTTCTTCCTCTCCATTTTTCTTCACACATCCTTGCTCACACATCAAACACTGGATTTGGGCATCAAGATCCTTTATAAGTTCATCTTTTTCTTTAATGGCCTATTATTTAATGAAAAAGGGACACATAAACAATAAATACATATTTCATTTTAGAAATTTTATTTTAAGGCAGGACCTTACAGAGATGAGTATGTCCTAAACCAAAACACTATCTCTGACACAGGAATGCTCTTTTTAATATAAACCAACAAGACACCTCTTTTTATTTAGAACTTCATTCTGGAAGTTTTATGACGTGTGAAGTGACGTTGATTTCCCAGAAGCAAACAGTATCAGTACATTCTCTTGGAAAGAGAGAAGTACAAAACAGTGTGGACAGCGGGTGGCTGTCAAAGGGAAAATCTTGAACAGAGGAAATTTTAGTATATTTAGTTAGCAAGCACCTTCCCCAGCTGAGGCATATCACTGGCCATGGTATTTGTGTTTAAAATTCAATAGGGAAGGGCAGGGGAGATAGCTCAGGAGCTATGCATGCTTATTCTTTGAGCACCAGAACCCAAGTTCAAAGTCCCAGCATACACATGAAAAACTGAGCAGGGCTCTGTGAGTCTGTGACTCCTGCTCCAAGAAACAGAAGCAGGCAGATTCGGCGAGCTCACTGGTCAACTAGACTAACTGAGGCAATCAATAAGGTGAGCAGTGAGAAACCCTGTCTCAAGGCAATTTAGGCAGAGAGCGACAGAACATACCAAATGCCCTGCTCTGACCATCTATATGCAGGTATGGGTACACACATTTTTGCACTCAGGTGCAAGCACCTAGGGAACTTCAACAGGAACGGGAAAATTGTCATTATTTTGTGTTTTAAATTTTAGGCACAGCCTCTGAGATAGTTCAGTGGGTCAGGGTTTTCACTGTCAGGCCTGACAAGCTAAGCGCTATAGCTGTAGCTTGATGGAGAATGTCCTTCTGTATGATGTAAACATATGTTTCTCTTATTGGTTGATGAATAAATGCTGATTGGCCAGTAGCCATGCAGGCAGTATAGGTGCGGCTACAAGACAAGGAGATTCTGGGAGGAGGAATGAAGCAGGGAAGCAGTCGCCATGCAGCTACCAGGAAAATAGGACGCTGGGCATTCTCCTGTAAGCAAAGACTACATGGAGATTCTTAAATTAATAGAAACAAGTTAACAGTTAAGAGAGAGCTAGCCAATAAGTAGCCTGAGCCATTGGCCCAACAGTTTATAATTAACATCAGCCTCTGTGTATCCGTTTGGGACTAAACGGCTATAGGAGCAGGCAGAGCAGAAACCTCCATCATCAGTGGCTCACAGGATATAAGAAGAAATGACTCCCACAAGTTGTGCTCTGACCCACAAAATAAATAAATAAATAAGAAAAATAAGTAAAAAGGTAAAAGCAGTTACTCAATTCTGACAGATCTGAAGTGGGCACACCTGCTTGTCTGTTTCCCGTTGTTCCTGAAGCTTAACAAGCTGTTCATTTAACTGGTCAATTCTGCCATCCTTTCCTTGAATTAGCCTTGAAAATTCCCCAAACAACATGGGCTGATCATGACAAAACTGGGGATCATAGTCTTTCAGGAAAAACTCCAGTTTTTTTATTTCATCCTAGGGACAAAAATAACTATCACAATTATATGATCATTACATGGTATTTTCAGTATATTCCCTTAATAGAGTCTTATAAAAACATAGGGTACATATAATGACATAAAAATAAGATACTCTATTTCAATAATTCCAAAAATATTTTGATAAACCAATCTCAAATATTTTCATTTATGATGAATTCAAATGTCTAGTCTGAGCTAATAAGTCCATGCAAATTCATTAGCCTACTAATGTTGCTGCTAGCAGATGCTTACAAAAATATAAAGTATCAAAAATGTGAATTATTTTTATCAGCTAATTACCTTAAATAGTTTATTTTCTTGCTGGAGCTCTTGCAAGTGAGTGGTGGACCCCTTCTTCTGTATTTCCAACTGCATGTGGAGCTCCTGAACCTCTTCATTCTTATTTTCCAGTTCCTCACGAAACTGCTCTAACTGCTCTTCCAAGTTAGAAATCTTTACCGCCAAAGTTACCCAAGAGGGAAAGAAACAAAACGCAAAACCCAGATCAAACAAATGGAAAAAGCGTTGTATTTAATTTACAAGGATGTATGTTTAAGACATGTAAATGGTAATAAACGAAAATACTTTTCTAAACTGTGTTTACCTTCTTAATCCCTAAACATGCTCAAACTGTATTTTTGTTTTTGAGACAAGGTTTTTCTATGTAACCATGGCTGTCCTGGAACTATGGAGACCAGTTCAGACTCAAACTCAGAGAGATGTGCTTGCTTTTGCTTTTCTGAGTGTTGGGAATAAAGGTGTCTGCCACCATATCTGGACTCAGACTACAAAAAAGGTTTTTAAATTATTTTTGACTATGTATATATGGGTTTGACTGAGGATAATAACAACCATTTAACCAACTACCCTGTAACTACTTAACAGATGTTTAATGATGAATTTCCAAATGCCTATTAAAGTGATGATCAAAACTGCTATATTAAAAGCAGCTTAAGGTGCAGGAGCAGAGCCAAGGGGCACCTGGGGCATTTACTGCCTTACAATCTAGAAGAAGTAAATTCAGAGTGAAGTAAATGTTTGCTAGAACTAGAATCCCAGTACCAAGAAGACAAGGCTTTAAAGTCAGCCTGATCATTCCGATAAAAAATAGTACAATATTAGCAATAGTAGCCAAATCTGAGGCTGGGATGATGTCAGATGAGCACATATGTGGCTTGAGTTGACCCCCAGCACCGCATGTAAAAAGCCAAGTATGGTCTTACGAGCCTGCAATCATATATATGTATTTTCTGTAACACTGGTATTTAATTCTGTAGGCACTTAAATATATTTAGTGATTCTGCACATATAATTATCAGTTTGTTGCTGAGAACAGCGATGATCACGTTTACCAAAGCTATCCACTAATATGTGTGCCTGTTCTTATCTTCCACAATAATTCCTATCTTCTATGACTACTTTTAAAACAAGGTTTTAGAAAACACACGCACATAGTTATTAGAGTTCAAAGCTGCTGCCCACATCACATGACTTGCCCACTCTTGATGTGTCACTCTCTGACCTAAGCTTTGTCCCTCAGGGTGAGCTGGAGAGTACTGTATTAGCAGCCCATTCTTCAGCAGGTCCCTGGTGACCAGATGCATATCAGATTACAGAAGCACTGGCCTATAGCACCAATGTCACACTAGGGTTTTCATGCTCCCCACCAACATCCTGAATCCCTTCCTAATATTTGTCACACTGTATCACAAGGATGTTACAATCAGTGAGATCTGG
This sequence comes from Mesocricetus auratus, assembly GCF_017639785.1. NCBI lineage: Eukaryota > Metazoa > Chordata > Mammalia > Rodentia > Cricetidae > Mesocricetus > Mesocricetus auratus. Next base: position 4,925,943 of record NW_024429228.1, on the reverse strand, counting down.
GAGAATTTGGCTCTGTGCTAGGCATTAACTTCTCTTAAGACTCAGTTTACACATAGGTGGAATCAAGACCCCAGGAAAGAGTATTTAAAATACTCCTCTGTTCTTACTAGCACTAGGTTTAAAACAAAGTTAACTATTATTTAATATTACCGCCTTTAAGTGCATTAGCAATACAAAACATAAAATTTATTGAAGGTACCTTTTCTCAAAGAAAACTCACTATCTTTCTTTTTTCTTTTTTTTCTCCTCAAGACAGGGTCTCACTATATAGCCTTGATTGTCCTAGAACTCACTATATAAACCAGGCTGGCCGTGAATTTACAGAGATCCACCTGCTTCTGCCTCCAAAGTGGTGGGATTAAAAGCATGTACCACTACACCTAGCTAGAAAACCCATTCATTTAAATTTAAGTATAATTTTAAAAGATATTTTTGTCTAAATTTAGGCTCTGAGAGTAAAGTCATTTAAACTCTGATCCATAGAAACATCTTACATTTGTATCAGTTATCTGAAAATATTTGCCTAGTTTTCAGAGCAAATGTTTAACATTCTCTACTCATGTGCTTTGAGGCTTTCCTTTTGCAGGTCAATGAGTGGTACTGCCATACACCTGTCACTGTCAGTAAACACTGCCAGTTGCTACTCATTTGATGGCAGTGGCTCTCTGCACTTGTCTTTAGTAAAGAACAGAACGGTTAACATATGCTCTCTATGGTTTCTAGCAGTCCCAGATGAGTACTGATATGGGGAGAAAAGTAGACATCTATTAAATACTAAATTCAAGAAATTAAAGTAGGAGTAGAGGTACAGTATATTAAAAATTACTAAAAACAGATGGTATATGCCTGTAATAGAAACAGAATAAGGAAGGTCATCCCCTGAGCTGCAGAGTTTGGGCTCAGCATAGGCAACACAGTGAGGCACCATGTAGACAATAAAGACAGAGAGGCTTGGGAGAGGGCTTGGTTAGCCAGTGTTTGCTGTGACAGAGCAAGGGCTAGGGTTCAGACAATACCATTCACACAAAAGCCAAGTGGACATTTAGTTTTCTGTGGTGCCAGAAATCAAACCAATAGCTTGTGCACCCCGGACTAATCCTCCACCACTACGAAACTTCACTAGCCTTTCTAATTAATGAAAGATCAAGCTTTCCCCATCAGATCTTGCAATAAATAGGAGGACACATGAAAAAGGCATACTTTTTGTTTTCATGAAATACCAAAACCAAGACAAACAAGAACTTTCCAGATAAATATTTGTATTAGGCTCCAGTAAGAAAATACTTCTTGTCCTAGAAAGGATCCTTTCCACTAGTCATTTGCACAGATGCCATTTTCTCTCTGAGCTCTCTGAACATCACGTTAGCTAATGTCTAAATTAGTTCTGTATCCTTTAAAGCTTGTGTCGACACTGCTATATTATTGGAACACAGCAATTTGAAATATACTCAATGTCCTGAGAAATTACAGAGAAAAACCTATAATTTGAACACTTTTAGGGCTGCAGAAGGGCTCAGTTGGTAAAGCACTTGGTGACGAGCATGAGGTCTACTGAATCCAAGTAAAGAAGCCCATCTTGGTAGCACATGTTTGGGATCATGGGGAGGAAGAAATGGGGAGGCAGAAATGGAAGGATCTCTGAGACTCACTGATCAACAAGTCCAACCTAACTTGTGAGTTTCAGGCCAGAGAGATGCCCTGTCTCAAAAAAACAAGGGTGTGGCTGGGAGCTCTGGAGCTATGGCTCAGTGGTTAGGAGTCCATGCAGCTCTTATAAGGACCCTAGTTTGGTCCCTAGCTATCTTGCTAAGTCACTCATAATGTCATGCAACTCCAGTTCTGGTGGGTGGACACAGATTGACATGCACACATTCCCATAGAAACACAATTTAAAAAACAATAAAAATAAATCTTTGAAAATAAAACAATGTGGACAGATCCCAAGGAATGATTCCAGCAGTTGACCTCTGTTCTACAAAAAGGTGTATGAGAGTATATCCCCTAAAAACTTCAAAAGTTATTGTCTACATACTAAGATATATTCCAGAAGAAAAGGGTTTAAATATACTACACATGAAGTAGGAAGCTGAATTTGCTTTGGTAATAATAATGAATTTTCTCTTTAAGATAGGGCCTTGCTATGTTGCTCGGTCTGACTGAGAACTCCTGGCCCCTACTCTTCCACCTACCTCAGCCTCTTGAGCAACTGGGAGGTACCATCATTCCCTGCTGGATGTGATTCTCTTCAAGTAACCGGGTATAGAGAAACAGGAGGACTGTTATTCTTTCTATTGTTGCTATTGTTATTATTTGTGACATTGGGGAACCTTAGGTGCTTGCACAATCTGGGCAAGTGCTCTCTAGGAATGAGCTACATGCTCAGTTGCAGACACTTTACCTTCAGTCCATTGTTTTAATCCCATATTTTACTTATGAAATAGTGCGATAATTTCTCACGGAAGTATTTTAAATGATGATAATAAGAGCACTAACAATAACACGACAAGCTGATGAAGACACTCAGCAGAGTGGCGGTGACTTAGAGCCCACGTTACGGACAGCAGGAGAGAGGCATGAGCTTACCACGGTTCACACTACCAGCTCTCTTTTGTCCTCTCCACTCAGGCCACACCAGCTACACTGGGTCCTTTTTTCATCTAAATGTCTTCCTAATTCATGAACACTGTCTTTCATCAGCTTATCTTTCCAATTTATTATCTCCAAGGTTAGTCTTCAAGGCAGTGAACTAAGAAACACTGAACTTCGCTTTCAGACAATAATGCCATTGTGTTCAAATGTTGTTTTTAAGGTAACTGATATGAAATACTTCAAAAAAACATTTGTCATTTAAAAAGAAACTCCTTACCTCTTTTTCTTTTCGTTCTATAGCATCCCGCTCAGCCTGCAATTGAACTTCCAGAGAAATTTCAGATTTAGCCTCTATATCTCCAAAATGCTTCTGGTCATTTATCTAAAAAATACATAAGAAATTTCTCAAAACTGCAGACATTACAATGATTACTACCGCAATATTTTTATTTATTTAGGAGTAATTCTATTTCTTTATTTTAAAAGGAGGAAACTCTACATTGGAAACTATTCAAAAAGGTACAGGTATTCAGTCTTGAATGCATTTTTCATATAAAAAAACACAAATTGCTGACACATAAAACTAATCCCTCAGATAAATCAAAAGTCTTTTCTCATTGGCCTGTCTCCAGCTTTCTTGTTATACTTTTCTATTCATTCCAGTTTCCACTAGAATAACGGGAATGGACTTCACTACATTTTATTTTGGAGTCAGGCAAGAGCCTAAAATTTAGCTCATAGTCCTAAGTGACAGTTAAAATGATAATTAGCTCTTCTGGCTTAACTAATCTTCCTCAATCAGAAACAAGGGATACAAACAACATCTGGAAGGAAAATAAACAAAAATAGTTATAAAGACACACTAACCTAATGTCTACAAGGTAACGTATCTTTTACTTAAAAAGTACTAGTTTCTCAGCCTACAATCCTACTGCCAGAGAGTCTGGGAAACAGGAAGGACCCTAAGAGAGATATGCATGGTACCCCAGAGAAGAGGAATGAGGCAAGATCCTCTGAGCAGATTGGAAGCATGGGGGGGGGGGAGACAGGGGGAGAAGAGTAGGGGAGAGGAGAACATGGGGGGAGCAGGAAGGCTGAGTCAGGGGAAGAATAGAGGAGAGCAGGATGAGAGATACCACTGTAGGTTTGAGAAGAGACCTGGCACCAGTGAGATTTCCAGAGATCTACAAGGATGACACCAACTGGCAAACTAAGCAATAGTGAAGAGGCCACCTTAAATGCCCCTCCCTGATAATGAGTTTGACGACTACCTTATATACCATCCTAGAAACTCCATGCAGTGACAGATGGAAGCAGAGGCAGACACCCACAGTTAAACACTGAACTCAACTCCTGGAACCCAGTGACAGAGAAGGAGGAGTGATGAGCAAAGGGGTCAAGACTGGGCTGATGAAACCAGAGAAACAGCTGAGCTGAAACAAGGGGAAGATCTTGAACCCCAGACTGATGGCTGAGAGGCCAGCATGGGACTGATCCAGACCCCCTGAATGTGGGTGTCAGTGAGGAGGCCTAGGCAATCTATGGGGCTTGGGATAGTAGATCAGTATTTATCCCTGGCACATAAATAGACTTTGCATGCCCATCCCACAATGAGGGATGCTCTCTCAACCTGGACACTTGGGGGAGGGCCTAGGCTCTGCCCTGAACATAATGACGGACTCTGGAGATCCCACATGGAGGGCCTCACCCTCCCTGGGGAACGGAGTGGGGATTGAGTGGGGACCTGGGGGGACTGGAGGGGAGGGAGAGGGAGCTGGGACTGATGAGTGAAACAAGCTTGTTTCTAATGGAAATATAAAATAAAAAAGTTGAAGACAATAGCAAAGAGCTGGCTTGTGTAAGTAAGAGCGGCTGCCACTAGAAGACGACAGCACAGAGTTAGCAGCCCCCACACCTTTGCGAAGGCGTCAGAGTTGGCAGTCAGGGCTTGTTCCAGTTCCCGCACGTGGCACTCCAGCTTCTCTATCTCGTCGTCTCGTTCCTGCACATCTCTCTGCAGCTGCTCATTACACAGCAGCAGCTCACTGCATTTGTCTGTCTTCTCTTTAAGATGACCAGTTAACTGTTCGACCTGAAAACATGATGAGAAATGTTTTAAATGTAGGGTGCTTGTAATTGAGAATCACTTTATATCTTAAAAGCTGCTTTCTGGGGCTTGGAAAGTTATCTCAAGTAGTAGAGTGTTGCTCGCCTAATATATGCAAGTCCTCGAGGTTTGATCCTCTGTATTCCCCCCAGCCAATCCAAAACAAGGCATTTTCAAATATGATATCTTATATTAAAATAAGGATGGCAATGGCCATCTCTAGCAAAAGTAACAATTTTGCACACTGACAAAACTGGGCACACTATAGAAAGAGAAACACTCCTGCTTTCACAGTAAAAAATTATTACCTTAAGAGCATCCTAGCTTTATCCTGGCGGAAAGAAGGAAAATACATTCTGAATAAATAATGAGAATTATCTAAAGTCACAGCACACTACATCCTGGATGTAATAAAGATGACAGACTTGCAGCTCGCTTTTTGACTTGCTCTTAGCTGAAGAAAAACGTCCTTTAAGTTCTCCCTGTGTTACGTTTTGTAAGAGTTATTTGGCAAAGGTTAGGCTGTACACTCTATAGGCTAGAAGAGATGAGGAGAGGTATACGAAGGAGTCTGAATTCCTTTAAGTGCTCCTACTATGCCCAAAATAAACAGTAAGTTTTCTGAGATTTATCTTCTAGGGCTGATATACAGAACCTTACCTGTTGCATAACAGCAATGGAAGAATATAGGATTAATAAGACAGTTTATCGACATACTCATCAAGGAGAAAGTACTCAAAACTGTAATTCTAAGCAATAGAGGAATACTATGTTTCAGTGAGACATCTTGAAGAAATTATGAAAATAACAAATATTGTTCTCAGAACATGAAAAATGCAAACCTAATCTAACATCAGGGTCTTAGATGGTAGAATAAAGCTTCTGAGGAAATAATAGCAAGCAAAGGTAGACTAAGATTTGGAGGAAAGTCAGGAAGACAAAAAATACAGCAGGTACCAAGAAATGATGCAACACATTTACAGAGGGCTTCCTGATTGCAAGAAAACCAGGGGCTTAGGAAGGGGAATGAAGTGCTTGGTTCCTGAAGGAATGCACACTCTTGGCAGATGCCTCAAGTTCCATAATGACACAACTAATTTTATCAGGCTAAGGCGACTTATGTCACAGGAAATGACAATCTAGGTGTGTGGTTCTCAACCTGTGGGCTGCAATCACTTTGGTGGTTAAATGATCCTTTCACAGGGGTTGCATATTACATATTTACATTACAATTCACAATAGTAGCAAAATTACAGCTATGAAGTAGCAATGAAATAACTTTATGGTTGGGGGTCACCACAGCATGACAAACTGTATTAAAGGGTCACAGCATAAGGAAGGTTGACAACAACTGCACTAGTTTCTACAGCTTAAAACCTCTTTGGAGTTTTGACTTGTTCAAAAGCTAAAAACATATTTAGAGACATAAGGGGCAATGACTACAAACAGTGGATATTCCTTTTACAGTGCTCTAGAAGACATAGTATTTCATGTTTTATATTTCCTTAGAAATCTTGGGAAGTAAATGAAACCAAGTCAACCGCATGAAATTACAATTTTTAGAATTAAATTATTTCCGGAAATACTAACATCATAGTAAAATCTAAGTGTCTACTAAGGCCATGCCAATACTCGTATAAAATGTAAACTTTTCAGGAGGCTAAACAACTTGATCATTGTCACATATCCAGTACTCAATGAGCAATGATCCAAACAAGGCTTCATTTACTGTAAGTGCAATCTTGTTATTAACAGGACTAATGGAACAGAGGATAAAACTCAAGAGGTAATGGGTAATCTTCACAGCAACACTTTAAATGGAGCAGAGGGTAAAAACCCAAAGACAGAGGAGCAGTAGACCTCCCTGGAGCAGATTCAAAAGAGCATGGGAGAGTAAATAGTGAATGCAAATGGCCTTCTATTGTATTCAGTCATTCCTCTGTGTGTGTGTCTGTACATATGAGCACGTGTCACAGCACACAGTGAAATCAGAGAACCAGCGGCAGGAGTCGGGTTTCTACTTCCACTTCCCACGAACAGCTTATTTGCCTTGGCAGCAAGAACCTTTACCCACTGTCTTAGGGTTACTGTTGCTGTGATGAAATACCATGGCCAAAACCATGGTGGGCGGTGCATGGGGGGGGGTGGCTTCCACATCACAGTCCATCACTGAAGGAAGTCGGGACAGGAGCTCAAACAGTACAGGAACCTGGAGGCAGGAGCTGATGCAGAGGCCATGGAGGGGAGCTGCTTCCTGGCTTCCTTCCCATGGCTTATTAAGCCTGCTTTCTTATAGAACCCAGGACCACCGACCCAGGGATGGCACCACCCACAATGGGCTGGGCTTTCCTCTATCAATCATAAGAAAATGTCTTACTCCAGATCTTATGGAGTATTTTCTCAATTGGGGATCCCTCCTATTAAAATAACACTAGCTGGTGTCAAGTTGATACAAAATTAGCCAGTATAGCCACTGAATCACCTTGCTAGGCAGAAAATAATCTCAAATCACTTTTATCAGGAATGAGAATAGAGAAATGAACACGGAAGTTTACTTAATTGAGTAATACACAGAGGGGAGTAATTTCAAATTTCAAATCTCTTCTTCCACCCCACGCCAGGACTGGGGTTTGAACAAAGGGCTTCAAACATGGTAGATAAATACTCTGAGACATACTCTTAGCCCAACACAGTGCATGTTTATCATTAACAGGTGCCTTACATTTATATAATACCTTTTAAAAAATTTGTTGACAATGATATACAATATAAAGAATCCACTTTTAAGTTTTCCAAGATACCTTGTTTTAACCTCATACAAATAGGTGAAAGGGAGGGAATACCATTAGTGAGTTCTTACCTCTCTGGTTTGCTGCTCACTGACAGGCTGAAGTCGAGGTACAACCTTAAGTTGCTGCTCCAGCTTCTGTATTTCTAATTGGAAAGCATCTCTCTCATGCTCCCTATCAACTGCCTGCTCCTGAAATTTAATAATAATGATAACAACGATGACAATGATGCTGAAGTTGAGTAGGTAATGGTGGTACACCCCTTTAATCTTAGTGCCGGAGAGGCAAAGGCAGGCAAATTTTGCGAGTTTGAGATCAGTCTGATCTACATAGCAAGTTCTACACTAAGCAGTGCTTCATGGTGAGGCTATCTAAAAAATAAACAAGCAACATTGAATATTTATGTTATGACACTACTATTTATTTAAATAACATTTCTTGTCCCCATTATTTCTTATATCCCTTTAGCTAGAGGTTTAAAGATTATGGGCTGATATACGAATACCTAAAACCACAAAGGTTTAAGAAGAAAAAACATTTTGGGCAGTTACAGTAGATTGTCTAATATGGGCCCTTCAAAAACTTGAGTATTTAAAATCATTAACAGTACTACCCTTTTTATTCAAATAATGTCAAAAGCAGAATAAGAACAAGATGAAACTGTACAAAGGAGGAATCTACTGCTAACTCAGTGTTAGAACAGGCAAGAAATATGAATTAGTTTGTTTAATGCTATTCTAGACTTACACCTAAAAATACAAAACGTATTCATTCTACTTATTCTTTGACAAGCGATGATCACTGGCTGTTGCAGAATAGTACTTTTGTACACAGCGAAGATGTGCTGCTCTCATTGGCTTAACAAAGACAACAGCTAGGCAGGAAGAGGTGGAGCAGGACTTGAGACCAGAGGAGGGAGCTCTCTGGGACGAAGTAGAGCAGAGGGAGGAAAGGGACCGAGCAATGGGGTCGAGCACAGGTAACCACAGGGTTAACTGGTTTCAAACGGTACTAACAAGCCTAAGGAGGGCCGAGAATTTATAATTAACAAGTCTGTGTGTGACTACTTGGGACCTGGTTGTCAGGACAGAAGTATCAACCTACACTTAGCTTATGAAACCCTAAAGATACTCTGTGTGAAGAGTTCAAACCAATGACATTTTGGGCGATAGCTACAGCAGCACGACAGCTGTGCTAGTCCCAGGGCTGTGTGCCACACTGGGAGAGGAGCTGGTCTGCGGTGCAGGAAGCAGTTCTAACTCTCACCTGTTTTGGCTACTAATAAAAAGCAAAGTCAGAAAAAAAGCTTAACTTTGAATTTGGAAAACCGAGCTGCTCAGGGTTATTCACAAACAATGTGTGCTTTTAATCTGTCTTTTAAAATACTTATGCATTAAATACTTAATTGTTTTGTTACTAGGAATTCAACTCAAAGACTCCTGAATACAACGCAAGCATGGATGGTGTCACTGAGCTAGACCCTCAGACTTAGTGGCCATCCAGCCATCCACCCTAACCACCCAACTACCCACTTATCTACCCACCCCAGCTGTCTGTCTGTCTGCCCAAGTGTCCCTTCTGCCCTCCCAACCACCTGTTCACATCTATTCATCCAACCAAGATGTGGTTTCAAAGTGGGGCTCAGGTGAAGACACTTACGTCAATGAACCTTTTGAGTTTCTCCATTTGTTTTCCCAGTACTTGGTTTTGCTGCCTTAGATCTACGAGCTCGGCATTTCTCTCTTGCTCCATTTCTATTAACTTACTGGTTTTTACTTCCACATCTACTTCTAAAATTTTCAATTGCTTCTGAAGTTTGTTATGTACTTTTTCAGCTTGGCACTGAATTTCCAGCTTTTCCTTCATTAGTTTTTCTGTCTCCTGAAGAAATTCTGTTTACAAATGTGACAATAGAGTTGGTTAAATTATGATTCATAATCATACTACAATAAAGGTATGGACTACTATTTTTAACCTATATTTTCATGAAATAAAGGCTGAGAATTACTTTAAATATATTAAAAACTAAATACTTTCTTCTGGAAATACCTAACTATTTTACTCCTATAAAAGATAGCAAACTACTATTATATGGAATTAAGATAAATGAGAATTCCTATTACAAAAAGGTATGTTTGTGAGAACAATGTAGTAAACACAGAATAATACAGTTTTATGATTGGGAAAAGAACAAAGTTCAATACAATTAAAACATAAAACACTCACCACATTTTTTACCATAGGCAAAACTGTACACTCCAAAGCAAATACTCACCTGTATGTGCATACACAGTGAATACAGTAAGCAAATACTGTTAAAATATTAACCAAGAAAAGGGAACAGAAAGAGGAAGGAGATGACAGTCAGGGTTTCTGATTAGTCTTGTACTTTATCACGTTAGGTCCATATCCCTCAGGTCCCTCTTCATGTTTACAAGTTTGTGCAACAAGGGAACACAAGCACATATGGGGATCCATGTGGTTAGTGCATGAGAGCAGATTCATTTCCTATGTCTATTACTTTTCTCATGTGTGACATTTGATAAAATGGTCTTCAGTTTTGTTACCTGAGCAACTGGGGATGAAATGAACTAATGAGTGTAAAGATTAGAGTCTGGGGTATAGAAAGGACTTTGTGAATGTATTTATTGTTAATGTAGGTGATAAAGTATAGACAGCAAAAAGAAAAGGAGAAAAGAACCTTGTAGAATTTTTACATTAACTGATGTGACAATACAGTATTCAGATTTGGGATCTATAGAAAATATCTTTTCTAAAATAATGCCATTATTATATGTTAATATCACAGCAAATCAGTCACAAAGCCTCTTAGTAAATAAATTGATCCATTTGATACCATGAGCTTACCAACTTCTCTGTTTTGCAAGAACTACTCTGAAAAAAAAACAGAGACCAAAAGATAATGTATTCAAAAACAATAACAGTTTACTTCTTTTTGGATGTGAGCCTAGCCTTTAAAAGATAAGCCTTCCCTCCAGTGGGGGAAGGACAGAGAAGGAGAGCAAGGCAAGAGAAATTGATAGCAGGAGCTATTATCAGATGTTATGAAACCTAGCACTTGGGACTTTCCTAGGAATCTACAAGGATGACACCAATTAAGAAAACCTAAGCAACAGTGGAGAGGTAACCTTAACTGCCCTACCCCTGTAATCAGATTGATGACTACCTTAACTGGCATGATAGTGCCTTAATCCAGTAACTGATGGAAGCACATACAAAGATCCTCAGCTAAGTACTGGGCAGAACTCTTAGAGTCCAGGTGTAGAGAGGGAGGAACAATAATATGAGCTAAGGGGTCAAGACTTGTTGGTGAAACCCACAGAAACAGCTTTCCCAAGCAAGTAGGAGCTGACTCCAGACCGACAGCTGGGGAACCTGTATAAGACTGAACCAGGCTCCCTGAATGTGGGTGAAAGTTGGGGGGTTTGGCAGTCTATGGGGCCGCTGCCAGTGAAATCAGTAATTATCCCTAGTGCATGAACTGGCTTTTTTGGAGAATATTCAACTTGGAGGGATACACTGCTTGGCAGAGGTACAGGGGAGAGGGCGTTGGTCCTGTCTCAAACGATGTGACAGGCCCTCTCTGAGGAGAGATGGTGGTGGAAGCTACAGACTGGTAGGAGAGGGAACTGGGATTAGTCTGTAAAATGAAATTGTTTTAAAAAGAAGTAGAAGAAAATAATAATAATGAATTTTTAGAAAAGAAAAAAAATTTTTCCGTCATTAACATACTCAACAATTTTTTTGAAAAAACAAAATGGTTTTGGGCTCTCTGCAAAAACAGATGAAATAAGGTAATGGTAACTATGAACCTCAGGTGTTAATAGCAAATCAAAACATTTTTATTTTCAATTATGCCGTGTTCTGTTACAAGAAAATGAAAGGAACACAACCGACAACTATAAATTAGAAATGTTAGTTGAAAATCAAGGGTCACCCAAATTTTGAGTTGTGAGTCAACCACCCAACAACAGTGCATGCAACTGTGCACACACCTGCTCCAGGAGCTGCATCAACTGCAGCATCTGCTGGCCCTAGGAGAGGAAACAAAACTCATGTCTCCATGTCCCTGAAATACGATAATGCATGTCTGCACACATTAAAATGCTAATGTCACTGGTTGTCACTGCTACCCACAGTTCCACATCCCTTGCATATGTTGTATGTATAACATGAGACCTTTAAACCTTAGAGATTCCAGCCCTAAGCCTTTGTCAGACTAGTCAGAGCACCCCCCTCCAGGAAAAATTGGATATTTTATTTCTAAGTTGATCAAACTCGAGAAACTCCAAATTTATAGATCCTAATTGTGCATTTGCAATCAAAGGATCAATAAGCAGGATTTAAAGTCCATAGTTACAAAGACAGACATTTCCCGCTCAACAAGCTTTAAAATCAAGATGTAAAAATCAGCCATTATGAAGTTAAATGTTCTGTGAATGCTTCTAAAGGAGATGTCAGATGTCTTCTGCTCTCTCTGGATTGCAAGCCCACACTGCCCACACCTGCTCATGACCAGCATCAGATGAGGGTTCACAACACTCTCATGACCTCTCTCCCACTAAAAGATCTCTCTTTACCCATTTCCTAAACATGCAGCCTCAATAATGTCGCTTTTTTCTTTTTGATACAGAAGTTTGAGCATAAATAAATAATTCTGTTTTCCTGTTAACGGTTAATAGCCTTAAAAGATAAAATAGAAAATAGGATTTCATAAAAGTGGCTAATAACTCATTTGCCTTTAAAGTATACTTTCTTATGATTTTTCAAGTTTGTCTGTAAAACGTACAAATAACGGCACTTGAGAGGATAGTTTGTCACATGAGCATCTGAAGAGTAAAGACAGGAGAGGATCTATAAGACACAAAGTCTCAGTACATACGCTGCTCCACTGGGCCAGCCCCTGCTCTCATGGCCTCCTTCTGCCTGGACAGCAAAGCTCGCTCCTCCTGTATTTGCTGTTGCTCTTCCTCGAGTTCTTAAGTCTCCCGCTCATGCATAGCAACTCCTGCTCTAGATGATCTATCGTGCAGGCCTTTTCCTGAATTTCTCTTTCCAAAAGAATTTTTTCATCTGAATACCCATCAATAATACCTATAAGACACAATGTAGGGGAATGAAATTGCCTCCAATTTAAATTCACAATGAGGCTTTGTTTTTTGAGACAGGGTCTCACTAGCATCCCCTAAGCTAGCCTTCAACATTGTGATGCTCCTGCCTCAGCCTTCTAAGTGTTGAGATAACAGATGTGTACATCTAGGCCAAGCTTACCATCAGATGCTAATAGTAACAATAAAACCATCCTATTAGCAAAACTTTCCGTCACTTCATCCTATTAAAAGCCTGCTGCCGAGCTTTACTGTCATGTTGCAGGAAGTTTCCTTGCTTACTGTACATAAACATGAAATCTCCCAAAAATGTCTAGTAGTTTGCTATAATATAGAACACAACACACATATGTAATATAGTTTATTATACATATGGAAATAGACAGAATCCTAAAATACATCAAGTGTTGTGAATTCAGCATTTAAAATTTACTAGAGAAGGTTGATATTGTAAGCAATTCAAGAAGGTCAGCACCATCAACAGCCAGAGTGAATAGAAGAGGGTTTTAGAGGTTAAAGTCAACAATAACATTTAATTATGACCTTATACCACATAAACAACAGCTTTAGACTTAGTTTTCTCATTTTGAAGAAACTACCTCAGAGTCACCACCATCTACTTTTGAATCATCGAAATTTTTAAATGTTACCTCTAATTCTATATATTCTTTTCGTAATGTGCATGTGTGTTTGTGTGTGCATATTTAAATTTTTTATTTGCTTAGGGAAACTCAGAGGACAAATATAACTATTTTTCAGTGGTGACTTTAAGTTAGACTAGCGCTTTACAAACCCGGCTGTACATCAAAGTCTCTGTTTTAAGACTGAAACATCTCCTGTCTCAGGGAGCAAAGGCAAGGCACTTACTCTCAGCTTTATTGAGATCAACAGCTAGCTGCTCTCTGGTCCTGGACTCTTCTTGGAGACGCTCATTCAGTTCTTCTAGGCACCTAAGTGACTCTGTTGCCTCTTGTTTTTGTCTAAATGACTCATGTAGCAATTCTGTTTGTGTAACTTTTGCATGTTCAAGCTAAAGCAGGAAGGCAAGAGAACACACAAGAAGGTAACTGTTGCATGATCAGTGTCATTTTTCATAAACAAGCAAAAAAAACCTAAAAAAGGATCTGAAATAAAGACATCTTATTAAATTATAGACAAACACTTGGAGCACATGTTAACAGCAGGTAGGATAAGTCATACCAGATAAACATTGGCTGCATACCACTTTCTGTAAAAGATATAGGCCAGTTTTGTTAAGTTACAGAATGTGCTTCTTACTTTAAGCCAGTGAACACACAATCTACCATAAAATTGGGGGTACATGGCCAGTGAAGCAAAGCTAAAGACTTCCAGAAAACTATGTGTTCCTGGACAAATCTTCAACATTCTGCCTGTTAACTCCGTTAGTACTAACTGCACTTTGTGGTAGACTAAATACATGTCATCACAGAGAAAATCACGGGGGTGCCATAATGAAACTGTAACACAAATGCATATTAAATAAAAGCTTTGTACTTCTGAAAGAATTTGTAAAGAACTTTAAAGTTTCTGAAGGTATTCCACTTATTGAAAAACCATAGGCTATAGAAACATTACAAATCCAGTACCCTTCAAATGCTATCAGCACATATATTCGTGCATGGCAAGATGGCAAAACAGACTGGAGGCACAGATTTGAGGTAGGAGGGAAATGGCTCACTGCTACTGGTTCAGCTGTGTGGATTCAAAGAAGGCATTGACCCTGCTTGTGTCATCTGTGCCCCTAAAGGGACTTCCTTGTTACCTGTCTCAATCAGTATGTGTCTGAAGCTTCTAAAAGCAAGTAGCTGTATGTATCTGCGCCAGGGTCACAGCAAGTCTTGGGAATCTGTAAGTTTATATGTACTTTGTGCATCTCCAAGATATAACTACCAAGTTTTAAATTTAAAATGTAAGTAAAATAATGGCTTCTAGCTTAAACAGAAGTAATGTCTAACAAAACACATTAATATTAAGAAATAACTATACAATTCTAAATATAATATAAAATATAATGATAAACTACCAATATATTAATGTAATTAAACATATTTTATATAATCAAATATATATTGATATGATTAATATATATAATACTTAATATTCCTTCTGTACTTCACATCTGAGTACTATTTATAGTAAAATACAGACTGTAGTGACATTAAACCTACAATTACTCTAAATCAGTGGTTCTCAATCTTTCTAGTGCTGCTACCCTTTAGTACAGTTCCTTGTATTGCAGTGACCCCTAACTATAAAGTTATTGAACCACTGATCTAAATAAATGTTCAAAATATCCACATACAACTATTATTGTTTTAATAAGATGCTGAAAATATCACTTAAAACATTATTTCAATAAGAATTCATATGAAATGGGAAATATATCACCACAAAAGAATAAAGCTTATATATAAACACCTTTACTTGGGAAAAGGATTTATTCTTTTTAAATGTAAAATACACATATATGGAGACTGCAAAGAAACATGGCCAGGAAGTATGAAGTCATCTGTACACACATACCTTTTTAATTTAGTTGCAACAGTTTTTTCCAAAAGTACCAATCACTTTATGCACATGTAAATCTCTCCAGTAAATTACTTAATTGCTACCTACTAAATGTGTGAACTCTCTAAGAGTTCAGAGCCGTAACCAACACAAGTGCTCTTCTTTCCACATTTCAAATTTACAACAGAAATTCAACAAAGGATTTAAGACAAAATAAAATTCTGCAATGAGTCTGAATAAAGCCACAAAACAAATTAGGAGAGCACACTGGGTTCACACTTCACTGGAATACAGGATGGTCTTCAAATTTTTACCTAAATAATTTATACTTGAATTTTTCCCACCCAAGTAGGGCATGACTGATTCCTACTCTGTGCAACAACATACAATCTATATAAAATTAAAATAAAATTCAGAGCTTTTACTTTTCAGTGAACACATTACACTGGGAGTAAAACATTAGCAAATATTCTGTCACTTTAAAAATTGTCAGTAAGGTAGCAAAACTATTCTGAAAATCATCTGGCATGTTAAATGTTAGCTAAGATTTATAGCTAAAGCCATGTAAGTCATAAAAAAGTGCTGAACAGCGTGTAAAAATGTTCACAGACATTTAAAGATCCTATCAACCAGAAATCTTGAACATGCAGGCATTTTTACAGTGAGCATTTAACATTAGCCGTGTTTACAAGATATATTTCATGTAAAAGCTGAAAAGGCTATTTCTTCATAGAATTATTAAGAATTTATAGAATTAATAAGCTTAATGAAACAGAACCAAGTCTCTTGGATTGTTAAAAAAATTCAGAATACAAGCTATAGCCAATAAGGCATATGATTATAAACAAGTCCCAGCTGGCACAGAAAATCACTAGGCAGCCTTAGGCGGCATAATACCCAATTCTCTCAAATATATTAATTCCATTTTTTTCTGAAAGTATGGATCAGCCTTACAGACAGACAGCCAATCTTAAGGACAGGAAGAATCTCTTTAAAAAGCTTGACTGGTACTGAAGAAATTCATTATTTAGCTCATTGTACTACTGAAGTGTAAAGCAGGGAAGCTGGAGTTCACTGAACAAAAACTTAGCGCGTCTGCCCATCCCAGGTGTGTGAGAGATAACAAAGACGGCCAGACTTTCTGCTCATTACTACATTCCTAAAGCACTACTGCATACTTACTGAGTAAGGAGGGGTAGGCAGTGAAATTTTAGAAAGAAGCTTTAATATGTGTCCATCTCTCTTGTGAATAAAATGACAAATAGAAATGCTGATAGTTACTGAGTTGTTTTCATCCAAATGTTCAGGTGGAGGATAAGGATACGGCAAAGGCACAAGAGACTCAACTTCATAAATGTCCCCCTCCTGTTCCTCCAGCCAAGAGCCACTGAGCTGCCCAGTGGCCAAACAGGTTCTGTACGAATCCATTCTAGACACAACTGCCTGGCTTCTTCTACTCCATCAGCTTATTTTATTTCATTTTTACTATATTACAAAGTTCCTAAGACATTCTATACTAGTATAAAATTTTGTTTTTAGCATTCAAAAGTAAACTAAATTCATATAAGTTGAATAACAAAAAGCTTATACAAAAGTTCAACTTAAACATAACAAAACACAGCCCCCCCAAAAGTCCATCAAATGAAAAACCAAAACAGAAGCAAAAAAAACCCAATAATAAATGCAACAAAAATAGTTCCAGCGAAAATAATTAAATCATTGACAAATGAAAGAATAAAATTATAAAGATCTAATTAGCCAAGCAATAGAACTGTGCTCAGTATCCAATGTATCTAAGGTAATAAGTAGACCTTCCAAGTAGATCTTGGCAGGCAAGGTCGGCTTGCAAATCTCCATGGCAGCACTTCTGAGAAATGGTGCTGAATTTCTCTTGCTGTTCAGGCCTCACAATTCACAAGGAAAATCTCCTCTGAACTGAGGTATTCAAATAAACACCAGGCTGAGCCAAAGGTCTCAGTCAGTGTCCCCTAATAAGAGGCTAGAGGCTGTGGTTAAAGTCTGTACCTATAGGCACATGGACAGGTGGAATGTAAGTACGCCCACACAAAAGCCTGCCTAACAGGATACAACTTCCACGTCAGAGCTTTGAAAAGGGTATTTAGACAAGTTTATAATGCTTTGGAGATAAGCTAGTGTTTTTCCATCCCAATAAAATGTTGCCTGAAGAATATAAAATAGAAAGTCTGATTGTGTTCACATTACTAATTCAAGTATATCAAAAAATTATTATTTCTGGAAAGCTGAATTAGAGCCTGGTTGGTATTTCCTTATAAACAACACATTTAAGAAGTCACTGACCTATGCATGTTTTGGTTACAACCCATTTTCAGTTTCTACAGTGCATGATAAAGAAATTTTTCTTTGTGACATTAAAGCCCAAGTTGTGATCAACAGCCAGTCTCTGGTAGCTCCAAAACCTGAAGTAATGATGAGTGAGACAGCCACTCAAAATAAAAAAGATAAATAACTTACATAAAAAATATTCCTGATAATTAGATTCTCAATGACAGTAGCTTTAAATAGCAGACACTCATTTTGGTACTTTTGTTTTCTATTCTGTAACTAAACATGCTAAACTCACAAAAATCTTTATCTCAATGGAAAAACCTATCCTAAAGCAAGCAGGTAATACCATGAAAATTGGTTTTATAGTCATTCTCATTACATAAGTCTGTGCTGGGGGGCAGGGGGCACGTTTATATGTAGAATCCCTAGGTGGAAGTCAAGAACCATCCTGAATTACTCTTCCATCCTATCTGCTGAGACTGGGTCTCTCCATCAAACCCAGAGCTTGCCAATGTGATTTGTCTTGATAGCCAGTGTGCTCTAGGGATACCCTATCTCTGTCTTCTGGGACTGGAGTTACAGACGAGCCACCAGACCACCACCACCACACCACCCCACTGCCCTCGTATGTCTGTGAGTTCTAGTTCATCTCTGATCTTTACACTTGTGTGGCAGGTGCTTTAACGACTGAGCATCTCCTTGGACCTACATTTAATTTAGATTTAAAAATTTTTGAAACAAGAAGGATGACTTTGGGTGTACTCCTCCACTGCTCTCTGCCTTACTACTTTACTGAACTTGGCTAGGATGGTTATTCAGCAAACCCTAGTAATCCTCCTGTCTCCAGTCTCTCCCCAGCACTGGGATTATAGGAGAATGGGAACCACACCTGGCTGTTTACATAGTCACTAGAGATGCAAATTCAGGTTCTTGTGATTGGGCCTGAGAACACTCTTATTCACTGAGCATTTTCTCAGCCTCTCTATTGTGTCCAGAATAAACATTCTCCATTAAAATATTCTTTCCTTATTTTCGCTGCAACTAGCTACTTTTGATAATCTGGCATTCTGTTTCTCCTTTTTGAAGAAAGAATAAAACCATGTAGGTACAAACATATTCTTCATACATTGAAATCAGGAATTAAGCACACAGGCAAGAGACAAAAAGATACATAATAGATTAGGATGACTAAACATGGGGAAGATCTTGATAATTGTGGCGGTTTGAATAAGAATGTCTCACCTAGCCTCATACGTTAGAATGCTTATTCATCACTGAGTGGAACTGTTTGAAAGGATTAGAAGGTTTTTTTTGTTTTGTTTTGTTTTGGTTTTGGTTTTCGAGACAGGGTTTCTCTGTGGCTTTGAAGGATGTCCTGGAACTCGCTATTGTAGACTATGCTGGTCTGGAACTCACAGAGATCCACCTACCTCTGCCTCCCGAGTGCTGGAATTAAAGGCATGAGCCACCAACGCCTGGCTAATTTTTCTTAAAGTATCAATATCCAGATTAACTTATGCATACCACCAAGTTCCAGAAGATCAAGAGTTAATATGTATTTGCTATTAATTTACAGTATAGAGCTGATTATTTTCCCGATAAAACCTTAGATATACTCATGTGAATCTATTTAATTTTCTTCTCTGTAAGTTACTGGATTCAAATTGTAAAATGGGAATAAACCTACCACAAGACCCAGCAACTCCACTCTTAGGCATATATCCAAAAGATGCCCATTCATATAACAAAGATGTCTGTTCCACTATGTTCATAGCAGCTTTATTTGTAATAGCCAGAACTTGGAAGCAACCTAGATGTCCCTCACCCGAAGAGTGGATAGAGAAAATGTGGTACATCTACACAATGGAGTACTATTCAGCAGAAAAAAATAATGGAATCATGAGATTCGCAGGCAAATGGATGACACTAGAAGAAACCATCCTGAGTGAGGTAACCCAGTCACAAAAAGAGAAACATGGCATGTACTCTCTCATATATGGATTTTAGACATAGATCTGGGGAGTGCCAGCCTACAATCCTATGGCCAGAGAGTCTGGGAAACAGAAACTTCATTTAGTGGCTGGTTAAGTAGTGAGCTGAACTCAAGAAAGCCAGTATCAGAGAGGGAGGACTGATGATCAAAGGGATTAAGACTGGGCTGGTTTAACCCCCAGAAACAGCTGACCAGACAAAGGTTAACTCTTGAATCCCAGGCATCAGCCTGGGAATCCAGCATGGGACTGATCAAGACCCCCTGAATCTGGGTGTCAGTGAGGAGGCCTAGGTAATCTATTGAGCCTTGGACAGCAGATCAGTACCCATCCCAAGTATACACACGGACTCTGGACTCCCATAGAACAATGTGAGGTGCACTCTCACCCTGAACTCTTGGGGAAGGGTCTAGGCCCTGCCCTATATGAAATGACAGACTATGGACACCCCCATGGAGGGCCTCACCCTGGGGGAATGAGGGGATAACGGGGGGGGGGGATAGGGGGAGGGCACGGGAGGAGGGGAGGGAAAGGGAGAGGGACCTCGAACTGACTTGTGAAGCAACCTTGTTTCTTATCTAAATTTAAAATGGAAAATAAAAAACAATAATAATAAAAAAAATGGCTGCTGCTCTTTTTATTTATTTACGTTATTTAAGAGTGGACTTAACAATGCATGATACCTAACCTAGCCCTGTCTAAGCCAAGCAAGTAGGAAATACCTCTTGATGGTAAAATGACAGCTATATTTAAAACATAACAATGACAAATCAAAATCTCAGTAGACTGTTTAACGCTCAGATTCATCTTTGAGAAAACACAGAAGCAGGTGTCTTGGAGCTCACTTTTTTTTAAAGTGAGAATAAGTCAGCTCAGTCTGTACAAGTGACCCCTCAGTCAATCTAACATACCTCTGACTCATGAGAAATGCAATCACCTAAGCTAGGCAATCATGTTTCTACCTGATTCAAAAGACAAGCATCTGTGGATCATACTCTCAAGGTTCCTTTCCACAGAAGCCCAGAGACTGTCTCCAAGCATCTCCATCACACTGTAAGGCAGGCTTTCCCAGCAAACATGTGGATGGAATACAGGCATGCTTTATGCTGATCCAGGAGAGCAAATGAGAGTTCATCAAGATAAACACATCAATGCATGAACTTAGACCTGCCAGTGGGCCAGTTATCCTTCAAATGGAATACACAAAGCCAAACACTAACCTATTTTATGAAAATGGGTTACAATGCAGGTAGATACTTGTCTGCTTCCCTGAAAATTAGTGGAAAATTCCTGAGTTCTTTTATTAAATCAGGATGCACCCTAAAGGAGTGACAAACCTTAAAATTAAGTATAAAGTTTTATTACGTACTTTCTTCTACTAAAACTATACAATATATAGGACCATTAAGAAAGAAAATGAAGCTGGGCATTGGTGGTGCATGCCTTTAATCCCAGCACTTGGGAGGCAGAGGCAGGCAAATCTCTGTGAGTTCAAGGCCAGCCTGGTCTACAGAGTGAATTCCAGGACAGCCTCCAAAACAATAGAGAGAAACCCTGTCTCGAAAAACCAAAAAAAAAAAAAAAAAAAAAAAAAAGAAAGGAAGAAAAGGGGAAAAGGAGGGAAGAAGGGAGGAAATAAAAAATAAAGTGAGGAGGGGGAACAAATGAACTTTGAGTATCCAATGTTTACTTAAACTTTTGGACTTTTACAGTGAAATTTAGTACCTCACAATCATCACCTGCAATAGTCCTTAATGGAAGCAAGGTCTGGCATAAGCCTATTCCTTCCCCCTGTGCTCAGGGCTCCATGTCTTCCTTCCTTCAAGGAGTTGGATATAAAGTGATGTTCTGTCCTGCATCTGTTACTGCTAATCAATCTGATTTCAATCTGAAAAAAAAATCCTACTCTGCCCTTCTCATGCCAGTTCTATATTCATTAAAAGTAGGTGCCAGGAGATTGAATTATATCTCCAACTACTGAAGTCTGAACTGTTAATTCTCCTGTATCACTCTATTAAACTGTTTTCACCAGAGTCACTGACGACAATCATACTGAAATGTGCAAAGGACTCTAAACGTTGAGCATCCCTAACTTCTCCTTGGTCTCTAACACTTTTGGAAACTCCTCATTGATCTTTTGTGAAACTACTCCTATGGCTCTCTTCTCGTCTCTGATTCTCATATGCTTGTAGATTTACACACTCTAAATTTGTCTTTTTTCTCTCTTTTATATATCGGTATTCTGTGAGTACAAAAACTCCCATCATTTTGAAGCTCCTCTAAAACTGTACAGCTTGTGATGATCTCAATTTCAGACACTTGGCACATACAGTGTGTTTTATAAGACTGACCCTTGAGGGCAGGGAAACAGAAAAAGAAGGCAAATCAGGGTTTCAAACTCCTGGAAATGAGTCTTTTCCAAACTTCAGACTATCTTCAGAATATGAGTGGTGTGAGAACATCCACAATTTCCCACATTTCTTAACCCCTGCATTAAAACGCAGCTTCTGTGAAACAGAACCCATGATTTACTTCTCTCCTGCCTCAAAGTATTCAAGCCTGAGGTATGCCCTTCATTGTCAGAGCACCTTCATCGATGAATTACACCAATCTTAATTCCATTCCTAAACACACTCCAAAATCGATTCCGACCTGCCAAAACTGGATCTTTGGCACCTCTCACCTAGAATGTTCCGAGTCTCCACCTTTGCACCTCCTTTCTCACCACCTTCCTGCCCATCAAGAACCGTACTCTAAAACATACATTTGCTATCATTTTTTCTGCTAAAGTATCTTACTTCCTACACCTATTTTCTAGTGAAAAGTTACGATAACTTATTTCACAATGGACTCTGACCTGTGATCACCACCTATTTACAAACTCTCATACAGAACTATCTACTGCTCTTCAACACAGGGCTGCTTTACAGCTTCCTAAGCTAACTGTCAAAATTTTCTTCCTTGTCTTCCATTCTTCAGTTCATTTCAGCTTACTGTCTCTTGAATCGGGCTTTCATTTCTGCTATTCCACTGAAATGGTTCTTGGAAGGTCTCCAGTGATGCCATGATTTCAAAACCCATTTTTTTGTTTGAACTCATATTACCTATCAGTATTCTATGATAGTGAGTCATTGCATTCATGTTCAGAGGTCAGAAATGTTGATTAAGAACACAGACTCTGGCCGGGTGTTGGTGGTACACGCCTTTAATCCCAGCACTTGGGAGGCAGAGGCAGGTGGATCTCTGTGAGTTCCAGACCAGCCTGGTCTACAAGAGCTAGTTCCAGGACATCCTGCAAAGCCACAGAGAAAACCTATCTCGAAAAACAAAAAACAAAAAATTAAAAAAAAAAAAAAAGAACATAGACTCTGAAGTTAAACTGCCTGGGTTCAAATTATAACTCTACCACCTACCTGACTGCTAAGCTGGGCAAGTGGCCTTTGGAGTGTCTTTTGTGTGTGTTCTGCAAGTGCTCCCAGCACTCCTGAGTACTTCTGTCTATCTTTAGCAAAGTGCTGGTTCTGAAAATTGAGAATCTCAATATCCAAACAATCTCTAAGTCCTTTAAGTAATGTATACATAAATTGGTACATCTATACAATGTAATATTCCTTGTTTACAAAAACGAACAAAAGGAAACCCCTACCATTACACACACCATAGAAGAATCACATTATAAGGACAGTTTGTTAAGGCAATTGTAGGGAGACTTGAAAGACAGTATAAATACAATTTCATTTGTGAAGCTCTTAAACACATAACAACATAGGAAAAGAACAGAAGCCCGTGTTTGGAAATGGCAGAGAGTGGGAGATGGCTGCCAGGCAGGGCATACTATTGGGGTGACAGAATTATGTTGCATTGTGACTTCCGTGTAGGTACATGTAACTATCAACTGGAAGAACTGTTCACATAGAGTTAATTTCATCCAATTAAAAAGAATCACCAAGGAAGAAGCCAAAATGAAAAATAGTTCAAAACCCAGTTTTTGAACTGCAGTTAGCACTCTTGTTTCTTCTAGAGGTATAGATTAGCAATTCTGAAATTTCTTAGGAATCAAGTAATGTTAAAGAAATAAGTAAAAATGCAACAAAACCAGAAAATCTTTCTTTACTCTTATAGCTATTGATAGGAATCGGAAGTATCAGTATACATTTTATTGTTGTTTTGGGGAACAGAGTCTCTCTATACATCCCTGGCAATCCTGGAAGTTACTATGTAGACCAGGCTATCCTTGAACTCAGAATCCGCCTGACTCTGCTTCCCAAATGATGGGCATTTTGTTTTATAAAAATGTAATACATACATACCAACCTAAATAAATACACACACATATACTTTCAAACTGCTCATTAAAAGAAGCTATGATATTCAATTAGCTATGAGTACATTCAGCATCCTGCTCTTGGTTTAAGTAGTGTTTTTCAATAAAAAGAACATTTACTGTTTGAAGAACTGGTTTATCCTAAAGCTGGGGCAGAGAAAATACAAAATGGATACATCTTACAGGACAAATGTTCAAAAGAGAAGCAATTCTCAATAGGTACGGAAGCTGACCTGAAAGACTTCACAGTGCAAAGGCTGGAATAAAACAAGTAACTGTGGTATAAAATTACAACCCACAGAATAAAGCAGATACATGTTCATAACTCTGACTAGGTTAAATGCATAAAAATGAAAGGATAGGTAGCTCATACTTTAGAAATTTTTTACAATGAGTAAGCAAAACATAAAACCATCATTAGACCAGAACAGTAATATTACTATAGGCAAGATTCAACAGTGAACACAAACATTTGTATTTGTTGCTGAAGAGAGGGTGGAAAGACATCAGAGCTAGAGTCTGGGAGGAATGGAGTAAAACTGTCTTCTAAACATAACAGGACCACTGCACTCATAAGCCACAGCAGCTGTGCTTGCCTGCAAAGACCAAGCCAGTCAACAATCCTGCAGTGACGGGGGAGGTGCACAGGAGATCACATTCTTAGCCAGGAGCTATTCATAGTTTATGGCTGCTAGGAGGGAGAGTCTGTTTTCTTTAGGGGTGTGGTCTCTGGTAGGTTGACTATGATCCAGTGAATGAACCCAGAAATGACAACCACCAAAAAAACTATAGAGGAACTGAATTTAGAATTAAAATGTACTAATAACAGTATTTTCCACAGTTGCTCTCCCATAGCTACTCTGCTACATTATTGTATTGAATAATTTCTTAGAGAGAAGGAATATCAAAGAAGAGTCAGACATTAGCAATGAAACAAGAGTCACCTGTTCAACATCTCCACTTGTTCCAAAAAAATCTAGTTTAAGATTTGAGTAGAGACAATAATGAAAATGTTAATTTACTGTGTACTTGATAATGAAAATATAAATTCCAGATGTCTTAAGATAAAAAAAGATAAACTTACTTTGAAAATAAGTAAATTTTCATTTCAAAACGGTAAATGATTTTGAATATTCTACATACAGTAATTTAATTCAATGATCATAAAAGGTATAATAAAAATTATAGACAAAAAACACCAACTTATAAATACAGTAGCAAAAGTCCTTGAGAGGTTTTTTATTTTTAAAAACTTTAAGAACTGTCCCAAACTAATTTCTTACCCAGAAATAGCCTTTTAGGCAAACTAACTTACTCATATACATAAAATGGATGTAAACAAAAAGTAAAGGAATCCCAAGTTTGAGGTAATGAGACTACGTTAGATAGTCTACAGAATGGAAAGTTCAGACAAGTTTTAAAGAGATTTTAATGGAACATGTCCAACAGCGGTAGAGGTAAAACCTCTGTGATATACTTTTTTGTTTATATACTTATTGTTCAATACTGGAGAGTGCACAAGCCTTGTAAGCACTTGACCTCTGGTACAGGCCTGGATCTTTTTTCATACATTTTCTTTTTTAAACAAAGGGTCTCAGTAAGCTGCTGAGGCCTGCCAAATAGATGGAATTACAGGTTTGCTACACTAGACCCTGCTTGAACACATGCAATCATTAAAAGGAAGTCTGGCTAAATCTCTGTGGAATAGTAGAGAGAATCATTAAGTCCACATCAAACTCAGCAGAAGACTTGAAGATAACAAGTTACCTGACTACTGGTTTCACTTATGGCCTCCAGTAGTTTTTCAACCGCTGCTTGTAGTCGAGAGCTGACATTCAACATTAGCTCTACATTTTCAGGATCTATTTCAGGTCCAGCAAAAACACTTGTCCAAAACTGCTGTGATAGGTCTGCTCCTTCTTCATTTACTTTTGACCACTCGCTGTCATTTCTTGCTATGGCACCTCCAGGATAAGAGGGTAGAGACTCATCCGTAACTAAAATAATAGTAAATTAAAGGCATAAATTAATCAGAATATTTAAAGTTGCAACATTAACTAACTGAAGATATCAAATCAAATCAAACTTGAATCATTCCAATTTCAAGGTCTTCAAATAATAATGTAACAAAATGAATATGCAAAGTAGGAGCATTGGTTAGTAGGAAAGACTAGGAGAGGATAGTGCTGTGCCAAAAAGAGCATGGAAACTAATATTTGAGTTAGTCAGAATCTTTTCTTTGATGGGAAAATTGTTTTTGGTGCAGGGGATCAACTCTGGAGCTTTAGTTAAGTGTACTATGCACTGAACCATACTCACAGTCTTATAAAAAAACCTCTGAGATGACTTAAAATAGATACTTTACCAATAAGTAAGCAGACCTGGCTCCCATCTCTATAGACCTTACAGTGTAAGGAAAGGGTTAACACATCACAATGACAAAGACTAAAGGGACTGGGGAAGTAGCTCTGTGGATCAAGTGCTTTGCCACGTGGCAGGAGTACCCAGGTTCCACCCTCAGGACCCATAAAAAGCCAGGTGTGGCAGGCACACCCTTAACTCTAGTCCTAGGGAGGGGAGGGAGCTGCATAGACAGGAGTATCTGGGGCCTGCTCCAGGCTCAATGAGAGACCTTGTCTCAAAGAATTAGGTGGAGACTGACGGAGGAAAAGCCCTGATGTGGACCTCTGGCTTCCACATGTACACACATGACTGAGCACACATCATCTACCACTATCACCCCATGACAATCTCATCATGCAGTGGAACAGTCCAGGTACACTGAAGAAGAGAGCAAGGGTTTATATTTATCTAGACCAGACCTTTCGACTTTTGAGCCTATTCAGGGGAGTGACTGACTTAACTTGGTGACACATTGAAATGGACGAAGATTATTTTGTTATGTGCTAAATTTGCAGTGGGATGAAGAAAAAAGTACAGACTAATTTTTTTTATTTACAGTATTGATTTATTATTTCTTATAAGGAAGAGTTAACCAGAGCTAGAGCTCGCCACACTCACCAGGACAGCATGCTAGAACTCGCCATACTCACCTAGAAAAGCACTCTAGAGTTCACCACCCTCACCAGGATAGACCCTAGAGCTTGCCACACTAATCCAGGATAGCACTTAGAGCTCGCCACTCACCCAGGATAGCACGCTAGAGCTCACCACCCTCACCAGGATAGTACTCTAGAGCTCACCACACTCATCAGGATAGCACCTAGAGTTCACCACACTCACCAGGATAGACCCTAGAGCTCACCACACTCACCAGGATAGTACTCTAGAGTTCACCACACTCACCAGGGTAGCACCTAGAGCTCACCACACTCATCAGGATAGCACCTAGAGCTCACCACACTCACCAGGATAGTACTCTAGAGTTCACCACACTCACCAGGATAGTACTCTAGAGCTCACCACACTCATCAGGATAGTACTCTAGAGCTCACCACCCTCACCAGGATAGTACTCTAGAGCTCACCACACTCATCAGGATAGCACCTAGAGTTCACCACCCTCACCAGGGTAGCACCTAGAGCTCACCACACTCACCAGGATAGCACCTAGAGCTCACCACACTCACCAGGATAGCACCTAGAGCTCACCACACTCACCAGGATAGTACTCTAGAGTTCACCACACTCACCAGGATAGTACTCTAGAGTTCACCAATCACCCGGGATAGCACGCTAGAGCCATGAAATCTGATGCAGCCTTTCTAACCACATCTCCTGGTCACCTCTACTGAACAGATCATTGGTGACAGATTACAAAACTAGAATAGGGAACTATAAAGCATGCATTCTAGGGCACAATTATAAACATCTGCCTTAAAAAAAAGATTTTATATATATGAATGTTTGCCTGCATGTATGTATGTGTTCTGGGTGTGTGCTTATACAAAGTTCTGAGCTACTGTGTAGGTGCTGGGAACCAAACCTGAGATCTCAGAGGAACAGCAAGTTCTCTAACAGCCTAACCATCTCTACAGCCCCCTCAAATTTACTATTACATAACTTTATATAATTCTAATCATTGCCATAGGAGCTAATATAATTTTTATCTTGCATCTTATTCTCCAAATTGAAAGTAAAAGCACAACTACTATGCTAGTATTTCTTTATATTATATATGTATTTAAAACCAAATACTTCAAAAGTGGTATAGTTCACAATGATCTTGGGATTAATGGTATACAAAGTATGCAAACAGTATGGTGCAATAAACACTATAACATTTACTAAGTCAAATGAAGCTATCTAGGAAATACATGATATTTTTGCAGAAGCTATGGGGGCAAGAGATTTTACTTGATGCTGAAGAAACAAAACTGTTTATGCCATAAGCTGTCTTAATCTGTGAAACTGAGTGTATTCTAGTGACATTTGTTTTTCATGGGTTTGGAGAATATGATAAGTCTGAAATTATGGAAATACTAGTCTTTAACAAACAAAAACATATGGAGAAATGGGGGTGAGATGGGGTGAATTTTAAAAGAAGATAACTAGAAAGTAGGCTGGATCCAAGTTGTGGACTACCTTAGATTTTGCTGGAACTTTGGGGACTTTTCTAAAGATTAGAAAGGGTTAATCATCTATTTAAGGCCGGGTGTTGGTGGTGCACGCCTTTAATCCCAGCACTCGGGAGGCAGAGGCAGGCGGATCTCTGTGAGTTCGAGACGAGCCTGGACTACCAAGCGAGTTCCAGGACAGCCTCCAAAGCCACAGAGAAACCCTGTCTCAAAAAACCAAAAAAAAAAAAATCATCTATTTAAATAGTAATATAACAGCAAATTTTTATACCAGGAAGCAAATTTCAAGAATACATAGAAAAGAATAGATCGGTTAAAAGGCGGATCTCTGTGAGTTCCAGACCAGCCTGGTCTACAAGAGCTAGTACCAGGACAGCTTCCAAAGCCACAAAGAAACCCTGTCTCGGGGAAAAACAAACAAACAAATAACTAAATTAATATAAACGCGAAAGCTGATACCCTTGAAGTGGATACATCTGTTGTAAAATCAGCATTCAATGAGAAAGAAAAGGAGTCTCATACATATCAAAAGCTAACAAAGGAAGTTCCATTAAAAAAAAGTCAAACAGAAAGGCACAGATAACTGAGATGAAAGAAAGCATTTAAAAAGGATAAACTTCAATTTTTACCTGAAGAAATGGGCCAGCATGGAGAAGCTACCGTGAATTTAATGGTTTAGTTAGAGTTCTCTGAGAACAGCAATGTTACTAAGGTTGGTAAATGCCTGAATTAGCCTATTTTCTCTTCAGTGTGCTGAAACTGCCTCTGGAGGTCAAAGCTGAGACTAACCAACATAAAAAAACAAAATCAAAACAAACACCAAAATAGTATGAAGAGTGCAGCATGACGTGTGGTCAGAGGAGCAATCGATTAGAAAAAGACTGAAGATACTGTGCATACATGGGAGTAAATCTCAGCGCAAAGCACAGAGGACATGTAAAACAAAGCACAATGTGAAAGTCATGGGAAATCAGGGTTTCTGGAATGGCTAATAAAAAGTTAGGTACTAAAGTACCCCCAGAGATAAAGATGAAACACACTTAGTAGTTTTTGTTTCATGGTTTGATTTTAGTTTTTAGGCACAGTCTCCCCTATGTAGTAGTCCAGGCCCAGGGGTGACCCTGCCCAGATGCTCTTGTTTGGGCCACATAGTAAGTTTAAGGCTAGCCTGGTTCACAAAGCAAAAGCATTTCAAAACAAACAAGGAGAGAAGGACACAGATCAAAATGCTCAAGGTCATGATGAATCTGAAAAGAGCCAACGCTTCTCATTATCAGTAAGCTATTACATTCTACAGCACAGCACTAAGCCAAAAAGAAGTCATGGAAAACAATCTTCCATTCCTGCGTTCACAGTAGAGAGAAGATCATCTATTCTCTAAGATATCTCAGAGCTATCACAGCACAGCTGCAGGAACTCGTTTTTGTCAGATGACCTTCCCTTCCTTCAGACTCAAGTGAACACACTGGCTAACCTAGCCATCCGACTTCATAAACTAGCTTATTCTCACAAGCAAGCAAACATTAACAAATCAGTTATTTATGTTTTCAAGGGTTAGCAAGTCCATACCTGTTAAAAATCTAAACAAGTTCATGTTGGGGGAAGTCCTGTGCATTTGTCAATAAAGTACTGTTGAGCCTATAGGGAACCAAGATAGGAGGGACTAGGAGTCCAGGAGAACTCTGGGAAGGAGAAACACAGAGAGTCAAGGTTTTAATGCCATGGAGGTAGGAAGCCCGGAACTATTCGCCGGTAAGAGAAATACTTAGATTAACAATTATGGGGTAATTACTTAAGTCAGAGCTAGCCAGTAAGAAACAAGTAAGGCCAACAGCTTCATAATTAATACAGCCTCCTGTGTGTTTATTTGGGGACTACAATGCAGCAGAGCCCAGGCGGCTGGCGGGGGATAAACCAAAGCAGCTAGCAAGAAAAAGCTTCCTTTAACAAGTTCAGACTTGAAGATTGAAAATAGGCCACATGTGTTACAAGAAAAAAAAAAAACAAACGCCATACATAAAACTGAAGAGTAACAGCCACTCTATAATCAGATTACTACTTAATTTTTGTTATACAAATTTAGATATTAAAGAAATCTTCAAAGGTTTTAGCTTTTATAATGCTTCCATTCAAAAATATAAAGAAATGCCAGGATGAATTCTAACACCCAGGGGACATTAATAATACACAAAAGCATAAACTGTCAGCTGGAGAGCACCCATTATAACCAGTGATGCTAATGTTAGCAATATGATCTTTGAAACAACATTCGATACATGGTGCTTCTCTGTGGATTTAAATTTTCCTCTTTATTGCAGCATTATTCTTTGAGAACTGGTTACCAGTTCAATAGTATCTTAAGGACTTAATTGATTAAGACATATGTAAATGTTTTTAGGTAAAGTATCAGCTGTATTTTGATCTTGCCTCTGGTGGGAATGCCAGTGCTTCCTGCTATTGGTGATCTGAATTATTACATACCAGCAACGATGGAGAAAAGGCTCAAGAACAGTTCCTGGAAGCTCAAGACATGTCTACAGGATTCAGCTGGGGTACTTACCGTTGAGAAATGACTACCAGGTTTTGTGTTTTTTGTTTTTTATGAGCTCTACTATAGAAAACTTAGATGTAACTTCTAAGAAGCCTCATGGTCAGATGTCCTTCGAGGTCTACATTCTCCAAGTAAATAGACATCAAGACATCTTCTGTGCTGAAGTTAAATTGCCTATTTATTCCTTTTATAACTTCCAAAAAAATGCTTGGCAGGTGAGCCCAATGACTTTGGCTAAATAAAAGCATTTCACTGTATTATGCTTCTTTAAGGACTTACTTAACAGACTTTTACATCTTTAAATGTTACCTTTTTCTTTACACATAAGGATCCATACACATTAAAAAATACCCTTTGCTCTGAAGATTACGCAGGGAAAAAAATGTTAATCTCAAAAGTAAATCTACCAACTATGAAAAGAGTGAACTTAAAAAGAAAGTTGAAAAATTGTTATTTTCAGTTCTTACTCTACTAAAAGCATTTAAAAAGTTATCTTTGAACTCAACTGACATGTTCCTAAGTTAATTTTATTTAAAGTTTTAAATCAAGTTTTCCTTTGAGCTGAGAAATGCACTGAAAACCCACCTGAAATTAAGCAAACCATGTATAATTGGATGTTTTCTTGCCATTTCTCCACAGGCAGCACAGCCAGCCAAATGCTCTCCAGAATTACAAAGGCAGCCTCTGGAAGAGCTGCCTCTGGCTGGAGAGAGGGCTCAGGTGAGGGCTGGGAGTAACCAGATTTGATCTCTGAATCCAAGTTTTCAGACCCTATCTCTCTACACCTGACAAGCTTTCTTGTCTTTTGATTTCCTGGTTCTTCTTCAGCAAGGAGTAAGGAACTGAAAAAATATGAGAGACAAGAGGTCAGCAAGGTGATGGCAAGAAGCCAAAGGAAGAGCCCGGCCTACACAGCCAGAGAACTAAGAAGGTGGTGAAGAAAGTCAAAGCTTAGTCCCCAAATACAGACTTTCCAGAAGGCAGAGAGGACCTAGCAGAGGACAGTCCAAAACAAGGTGAAGTCAGGTTTTATAAAGACTTGTTTGAATCCTCTCAAGTAGTGCTCGATTCCTAGCAATCTCTTCATTTTAACCTTTCTGTAATTTACAGGTGGATGTGAGAGCCCTGAGCAGAGATCACCACTATCCTTACCTGTAGAAAGAAGACAGGCATAGGAGGAACCCAAGGTGTAGATGGTGACAGCCCCAAGGCACCCATTTACAAATGCTTTATAGTAAGGGTGTTTGAGAAGAGCAGTTTTAAGGTCTCTGTGTGAGACAGTCCATTAGCTGCAAAAACTTAGAATATTTTCCCTTATCTATTTTTCTATACATTGGGAGTGCCTTGAGCTGATCCTATGTTGAAGATGTCGACTATTTCAACAGTATAGGAACCATTACCTCTTCCACTTCCTTCTTGAACAGAAGGCTTTGCAGATACATCTGCTTCTGATCTCCAAAGCAGACTGGTAGCTGGCTGAACTTTACTAGATCGATCCAACATGCCAAGAACGTGGCATCCGATTGTTTCTTCAGCAGCTGCAGTTGTCTTGGCAACTTCTAACAGAATCTTCAGCAGTCTATTATTGGCTTTTAGGAGAGCATGTCTGTACAGAGAAAGAATCATTTGATAAAATGCTTAATTAAAAACTAAACAAAACATGTTGCTATTATGCCACAAGAATGCTTTATAGAGCTGGGTGGTGGTGGTGCACACCTTTAGTTCCAGCACTCAGGGCAGAGGCAGGCAGATCTCTGAGTTCAAGGCCAGCCTGGTCTACAGAACCGGTTCCAGGACATCCAGGCTGCACAGACAAACCCTGTCTTAAAAAACAAAACAAAAAGCAACAACAAAATAGAATAAGAAAAGGAAAAAAAGAATGCTTTATAACTGGAAAATACAGTAAAATAATCTGTAACTGCACCACAGTGAAGTTCTTCAGGTTTTTAACTTATTTTAAAACTGTATTATAGAAGTACTTGTGTTCTTCATGAGTTATATATAGATTACAACAGTTTTTAGTTAAGTGTGAATTTTATTGACCCCCAAAAAATCAAGTAACCAAGATTTTATATTAATGACTACATTTTTAAAAACTATTAGAGTGCGATAAGAGCCTAGTGTGTGTAAGGTATTGAGTTGGTAATACTTTTCATGGGTACTCATACGGACATTAGGTATGTCATCCTTTCATGTGACAGACAACATGTTTTAAAGTATAATTTTAAAAGCCCACTATAAAAATGTGGCACTATTTTTACAACTTGATGATGACGAATGAGATGCCTAAATTTAAACAGATCTAATAGGCACAAGCACAGTCCTGATTTTAAATGTCAACAGTGAAATTTCAGGGTGATAACACTAAAGCAACTGTATTTGTTTTTAGACATAAAACTATACCTAGTTTCACACATCACTAGGTATTTCAGACAACTGGAGGAAGAAAAATTTAGACTTAACAGAAATAAATTATCTTTCTTTTTAAAAAGATAAGATCAGTCTTTTTAAGTTTTTTCTTTTTTTAAGATGCTACTGGTTAACTCTTCTCTGAAACGTCTCTGCATTCAGACATAATCATTAGAATTAAAATAATAATTACGTATTTATCTTTATTTTTGTACATATGTATGTGCCTGTGTGAGTTTGTGTGTATAACATGTATGAATGAGCCCTCTGAAGCCAGAAGATGGCAGTGGATACCTTGGAACTAGAGTTACAGGCTGCTGTGAGCTTCTAAGTGTGGATTCTGGGAACTGAATCCAGGTCTTTTGCAACAGCATTAAGTTCTGTTAACCACAGAGCCATCTGTATGTTCCAATCATTAAAAATGTACTGCCTAGATTTCCTCTTTCCCTCTATCTTACTCATAACTAGACATATTTTTTATAACAAAAAATAAGGATTGTCCTGGATTAAGTGTTTTCATGAAGTTTCTTTTTTAGAGTAATATGGACCCTTTAAAACTGTTTCCAAAAAATGTATCTTCTTAAATGGTGATGGAAAAGATTATATGATTAACCTCTATAGCTTACTTCTCCAGAAGTAGTAAGAATAGCAAACTTCAGACTTAATACACATGGACAAGCGACAGACTTCTGAAGTGAAGGTGCTCTGCTTAAGAAAGTTTTATCTCACACTTCACACTGCAGATTACCAACAAGCAGGCTAATGGTGCCTGTTGCCCAGGCACACAACTACCCATTTTAGGGCAAGGTAATAAACAGAGTTGTTTTCTTTAGGAGGTGTCAAGCGAAAGACAGGCCAAGTTATCTACTTACAAAATAAAGTATTAAAAATAATAAGACCAAATAACAGGAAGTAAAAGATCTTATTTTCTTAAAATAAATTTAAATAAATTATTTCTTAAAATAATTTTCTTAAAACTTTTTCTTAAGTTTTATTTAAGTGTCAAATTCAATATTAAGCTATACTTACAATGGATTAAACTAGTATAATAGTTTAAAACAAATAAGGATTAATACTCATTTTATGAAGTTACATAAAAATCACTAAAATCCAAGTATTATATGATGTATAAAATAGTGAAAAGCAATATAAAATAAACAAGAGAATACATTTTTACATTGCCATAGTAATTCTAATTTCACATGGGGTCTTTGTTTTTGAGTTCCACTTGGATGACCTAACCTCCATGCAAGCTGAGGGAAGAAGGAAGGAAGACAAAAAAGAGCGGCAGTCACAGAGACTGTGAGACGATACCAGCTCTAACTTTAAAGAAATTATTTCCATTTGAATAAAATAAAATTTAAATCATTGTGACTTTTAAAAAGGCCTTTAACCTAATATGGGCTATCTAGTCTCATAGAGTATGCATTTTTATATTAATCCATACCATTTGGTGATTTACTCCTCTATAAAACTTGAATTTGGTTTAAAAGCTCTTATGTGTAATACAGCATGTGCAAAAATAATCTAAATGTGAAATATTTATTGTGTTGTTTTCTCAAGGAAATACCTAATACTAAATAAATGTCCTTTAAGTGAATGAAAGAGACAAGATATAAAACTCACAACTATTGTTATTGTTAGTATTCAAAATAGCATTATGAAAAATAAAGTTAATCAAGAAAAGTCCAATATTCAAATAACACTAAAATAGAATCAAGTTCAATATCTAATAAAAATTGTAGTGTATGCAAAAGATTTTTAAAAATTAGACTATAACAATAAAAATATCAACCCTTCAAATACGGACAAATTTCATACATAATACAACTTTTAAGACAAAACACAAAGGCACAAGATGAAAGTAGGACCATGTTTACTGAAGAGAAAGGAGTATCTAACCCTGTACTGATCAAGTAGACACTCTATACCTTTCATTGAACAAGCTGGCATCAAGAGTTGAATCTTCAGGTTTTCTCTCCAGTGTCTCTTCATTTATTGTGCGTTCCTCAACTTCCTGAGTATCATTTCCATCCTGTGTGAGTTGGTGTAAAGGCAGAGACGACAAAACAAAGAGAAAACCTGTCATCTTAGAAACAGCAAGTCATACTTCTATACTGGTACAAAACAAAACAGAAACTTCTGTGTGTGATGTAGACACTGCTTGAAATAATGTTTAACTCTGTGTTATGGAGAGATTAGCATTATCAAGAAAAGATAAAACATTCTAATGCACAGATGAAAAAAATGGAATGGTTCAAAGGAATGCATGCTGTATATTGTGACAGTAAAATTTGTTAGGCTGATCCAGGGTGGAGCAACAGTTGCTGTTATTGCAATACCAGAATCAAATTACCAGTACAATGCAAGGTGACCTCCTTTCTACGGCTGCAATCAAACACATTAAGCTCAATGACCATAAAAAAATGTCATCTCACACCAACAAGAAAGACAAACAAATCCTACTGCATTGTTGATCCATTGCTCCTAGATGAGCCAAAGTCCACACTACCTGTGTTTGAGTACTGCTGTTGCGCAGCTCACAACACAGCTCCTCTCTTCCAGCTAAAGCCAGCTGCTTTAGTGCTTCCAGCTCCTCTAAAAGCACCCTCTCTCTCTCAGAAACCTCGTTTTCAGTGTTTATTGAAGATCTCTAAATAAGAGAAATGGCTGTGAGCAAATATTGTTGGTGATAGGAGGAGAGCACAGAAACAATTAGCAGAATTCTTTTAACCCCTTGGGTTAAGATTCAGATTCCATTATAAGAGGTTAAAAGGCATATACAAAATTCAATGCAAAATTTGAAACTTTAGAAAAGAGATGATTAAAATTATAAAATTCAGAGATTTGCACACTTCAGTTAATACTTATATTTCAAATTTGCATTGAGAAATTCAGAAGTCTGAATTCACAAAATACAATGAAGAAAAGCAAAACTGATTTTTTTCAAATGATCTGTATTTTATGCTCCAAGACCAAATTTCTCATTATTTTATATCCGAAGGAATCCATGTCAGCGATTCTCAATTTTTTCTTTTAGTTTTCAAAATTAAATTTAGTGTTTTCATATGAGCTTTTCTGCAATGATTTTGCAAGTATATTTTATATAGCAACCAGTAAGAATATAGCTCCCAAATACCAAAGAATTTTTTAATGTAGTCAAGAAAGGGTTAAGAATGTTTCATTTTTCAAATCAACCAGAAATGCTTCCCTAGACAAAGTTCCAGAAACGTGCTACCCTAGATTCCCATTGATTAGCAAGGTGATTATAGACAGAGGTGCACCTGTGGCTGCTAACTGGCGGGCTCACAGAGGTAACCTGACTATGGGGGAGAGCTGCACGAGCAAGCTCCTCAGTGCAGACCGCCCAAGCTGGCAGGGCAGGCGTTGCACTTCCTTTGCTATGTGCGAAGGCATGACGATGAACACTACAAACCTGAGTCAGACTTGCCCTGAACTCTAACACTGTTGGCTGGCTGATGGGGTGATTCTAATGTTACACATTCCTAATTACCTTCAGAGCTGGCAAAATAGCTTTGAAGTTTTAAAAGAGATTACATAAAGAATGTTATTTCGGTTGGGAACAAAAGGATCCTCAGTGCCAACCTGGGCTAACTGCTCCTTGAGACTCTTAATCTCCTCTTCTAGCTGCTCTTGGTCTTCTCGCTGCCTCTCCATCTGTCGCATGTGTGCCAGCCTCAACAGTTCTGTTGCCTGCTGGTGTTCTTCATATTGGCGTACAAGTTCTTGCCGCATATCTTCCAACTGTTTACAAGTCTCTGTGTATGATACCTCATCCTGGATCTTCATCAGTAGAAACAAGAAGTTCCACACACATGAATCATGACACAATTTACCACTACTGATACTTTCAACAAACATGAAAACCATTCTACTAGACCCACAGGGCACCTGAATTTCTATCTTATTATTAAATAAAGCCTAAATTACAAAAGGGATTTCTTTCCATCACAACTCTAAAACAGTATTAAGTTAATTACCACAATGTATTATTTTACAGGAGGAAAGTATCTATCAGTCAGTTTAGCTAAACTATAATTCTCAAGGAAAAATAATAAAGATATTCAATATTCCCTCTACTTTTAATGAAGCCACTACTCCATTACTCTTCTTGACATTTTGTGTGGGGAAAAATTTTTTTAATATTAAAACTGTACTTATGAAACAGGAAATTTTATTTATTAAGTCTATTATTATAGAGCGGTTACATAGCATTCCAGAGAACTCCTTCATAAGAGACTATCATGTATCAGTTCCTCTGACTCAGAATACATCAACTTACTAATGGATGTTTCGAGCATCCTTGAAGAGACAGTAACTAAAGAGAAGGCAACTATATTTGAATCTCCTTCTGAGCAAGATATAAACTATCTTGGACATTGTAATAATACATTTGAATTCAAATGATTTTAGGAGAAGTAGGACTTATTTCTGTCCATTAAAGATAGGAAATTGTTGAGGAAACATCTATTTGTGAGTATGTAAGGAAAAAGAAAATCAGGGTTTAAATGATTTAAATTATTCTTAAATAGGTGACTATTTCCTTATATGTTCTTATATGTAGCTGAGCAAATCTTTCAGTCATAGATATTGCCACATTACAGGATAATTTTTAACTGAAAAAAGTTAAAACAGTTGTAACTTAATGGGATTGTATTGTTTAAAAAGTCAATACGCGCTGGGCATTGGTGGTGCATTCCTTTAATCCCAGAACTTGGAGGGCAGAGGCAGGTGGATCTCTGGGAGTTCAAGGTCAGCCTGGTCGACAGAGTGAGGTATAGGACAGCCTCCAAAACAATACAGAGAAACCCTGTCTCAAAAAAAAAAAGTCAATACACTGCTTTTAGTACCTCTCCCTCCCTCCATCCCTCCCTTTTTCTCTGTGGGTGTGGGTGTGGATATGTATGTGTACACATATCAGAGGATAACTTGGGGAAGTCAGTTCTCTCCATTTATCATGTGAATTTAGTGTATGAGACTTGGGGACTGAGCCACCTCACTGTTATGTACAAAGTTTAATAGGATTAATGTCATTTTACTATATGCTTTATCACTAATAAACTACAACAATGTGAGTGCTACTCAGACAGAACTCGATACTTTTTTCTTCCTTAAGCAACACTACTAATAATGTATTAATAGTGAAGAAACCATTTTTGCTTTTATGAACTTTTTTTTTTAAAAAAACATTCTATAAGTCATACTTACACACGGTTTAACTGTAAGTGTTTCATCTTTGGAAAATATTTCTTGTGAAATACTCAGCACATGGTCCTTTGACTTTAATACATCGTCATTAAGATCATCATGGTTAGACAAAGAAACTTTTCTATGTTCTTCTAATTCACTGCTAAGTGGTGTAAATTGTTTTTTAAAAGTCTTGTCAGTTCTGGAAAGAGTCTGTGGATATGCTTGACCTTGTGATATGATGTCATCAAAAGCGCGTTCTTGCGAACATAGAGAATGTGCTTGTTCTGACTGTATAGAGTTCTCTTTCTCTTCAGATATTCTAGACAGCTCCGTTTGTTGAGCAAATGCTATACTCATTGACACGATGACCTAAATGAATAAAAGAAACAATCAAAAAGATCGACACAATTCTTAAACAGCAGCTGGAATTGAGAGAGGAAAGTATTACTTAAGAGTACACATTCTAAGAAGTGTGGCCTCAAACCATACCCAACAATGCTTGGGTAACCAAGAGCATGAGACTAGAAAGGCCAGGGACCCAGGGTAAAGACCAAATACTACTGTTCTAAAACAGCAACAACAACAACAAAAACTACAGCTACAAAATGACTGGTAGACATTTTGCTATACTCATATATCACTGCCTTTCTCAGTCATCATCAGAAAAGATTCCACCTGCAGCAGATGGGAACATATACAGACCCACAGATAGATATTAAATCAAGAACAGATAAGAAATTTAAACAGACTTATAATCCCTGACGAAATAGAAGCAGTCATCAAAGGTATCCCAAGAAAAAATGCTCAGGCCCAGAAGGCTTCAATGCAGAATTCTATCAGAAATTCAAAGAACACCTAATACCAGTATACCTCAAACTTTTCCA
Organism: Mesocricetus auratus; assembly: GCF_017639785.1. Lineage (NCBI taxonomy): Eukaryota > Metazoa > Chordata > Mammalia > Rodentia > Cricetidae > Mesocricetus > Mesocricetus auratus. Next base: position 4,886,586 of record NW_024429228.1, on the reverse strand, counting down.
CAAAATAGAGGCAGAAGAGTCTTTGCCAAACTCTTTTTATGAGGCTACAATTACCTTGGTATGGAAGCCACACAAAGACACAACTAAGAAACAGAAGTACAGACCAAGATCCCTCATGAACATTGATGCAAAAATAATAAAATACTGACAAATCGGCTGGGTGTTGGTTGCGCACACCTTTAATCCCAGCACTCAGGAGGCAGAGGTAGGCAGATCTCTGTGAGTTCGAGGCCAGGCTAGACCGATAGCCTCCAAAACAATACAGAGAAACCCTGTCTTGTAAAACGGAAAAAAAAAAATACTGACAAATCAAATCCAAGATCACATCAGAAAAATTATCCAGGTTGATCAATAGGCTTCAGTCTAGGGACGCAGGGGATAGTTCAGCACATAAAAATCTATCAATGTAATCCACCATATAAATAAATTGCAAAAGAAAATCCACATGATCACCTCAATAGACACTGAAAAAGCCTTTGACAAAATCCAACACCCTTCATGATAAAGGTCCTAGAGAAATCAAGGATAACAGGAACATACTTGAACATAATAAAAGCAATATACAGTAAACCAGCAGCCAACAACAAACTAAATGGAGGAAAATTCAAGGAGATTTCTCTAAAATTGGAAATAAGACAAGGCTGTCCACTTTCTCCTTATCTCTTCAATATTGTACTTGAAGTTCTAGTTAGAGCAATAAGACAATAAAAGGAGATCAAGTGGATACAAATTGGAAAGGAAGAAGTCAAATTCTCACTATTTCCAGATGACATGATAGTTTACATAAGTGACCTGAAAAACTCTACAGAGGAACTCCTACAGCTGATAAACACCTTCAGCAAAGTGGCAGGATACAAGATTAACTCGAAAAAAAAAAATCAATAGCCCTACTATATACAGATGATAATGGGCTGAAAAAGAAATCAGAGAAACATCACCCTTTACAATTGCCACAAACAAAATATCTTGGGGTGACCAAACAAGTGAAAGACCTATATAGCAAGAACTTTGAGTCCTTAAAGACAAAAACTATAGAAGATACCAGAAAATGGAAGGATCTCCCATGTTCTTGGGTAGGTAGGATCAATATAGTAAAAATGGCAATCTTACCAAAAGCAATCTACAGACTCACTGAAATCCCCATCAAAATCCCAGCACAATTCTTCACAAACCTTGAAGAAATAATAATCAACTTTATATGGAAAAACAAAATACCTAGGGAAGCCAAAAACAACGCTGTAAAATAAAGGAACATCCGGAGGGATCACCATCCCTGACTTCAAGCTCTATTATAGAGCTATAGTAATGAAAACAGCTTGGTATTGGCACAAAAATAAACAGATAGACCAATGGAATCCAATTGAAAACCCACACACCTACGAACACTTGCTTTTTGGCAAAGAAGTTAAAATCATACAATGGAAAAAAAAGAAAGTATCTTTAACAAATCATGCTGGCATAACTGGATGCTGGCATGTAGAAGAATGCAGATAGATCCATATCTATCGCCATGCACAAAAACTTAAGTCCAAATGGATCAAATACCTCAACATATATCCAGTCACAGTGAACCTCTTAGAAGAGAAAGTAGGAAGTACCCTTGAATGAATTGGTACAGGGGATCGCTTCCTGAACATATAACATCAGTAGCACAGACACTGAGATTGAAAATTAATAAATGGGACCTCCTGAAACTGAGAAACTTCTGTAAGGCAAAGGACTCAATCAACAAGATAACAAGGCAGTCCACAGAATGGAAAAAGATATTCACTAACCCCACATCTGACAGAGGGCTGATCTCCAAAACTTACAAAGAGCTCAAGAAGCAAGTCTCCAAAGCACCAAATGATCCAATTAAAAAGTGGAGTCAAAATTAAATAGAGAATTCTCAATAGAGGAATCTAAAATGACTGAGAGACACTTAAGAAAATGCTCAACATCCTTAGTCATCAGGAAAATGCAAATCAAAACAACTGTGAGATACCGTCTTACTCCTGTCAAAATGGCTAAAATCAAAAACACCAATGACAGTTTATGCTGGAGAGGATGTGGAGAAAGGGGAACACTCCTCCACTACTGGTGGGAGTGACAACTCATACAGCCACTTTGGAAATCAGTATGGAGATTCCTCAGGAAAATGAGAATCAGTCTACCACAAGATCCAGCAAGTCTACTGTTAGGCATATACCCAAAAGATATGCATTCTTACAAGAACATCTGTTCCACTATGTTCGTAGCAGCATTATTTGTAATAGCCAGAACCTGGAAGGAACCTACATGCCCCTCAACTGAAGAGTGGATAGAGAAAATGTGGTACACTTACACAATGTAGTACTACACAGCAGAAAAAAAAAAAACAATGGAATCTTGAAATTTGCAGCCAAATGGACGGCACTAGAAGAAACCATTCTGAATGAGGTAACCCAGTGACAAAAAGACAAACATGGTACATACCTACTCATATATGGATTTTAGACACGGAGCAGGGGAGTGCCAGTCTACAATCCCATGACCAGAGAGTTCTGATATGACAGGGAGCACCCTAAGAGAGATATGCACCCTAAGAGAGATGGGGAATGGGACAGGATCTCCTGAGCAGATTGGGAGCATGGGGGGAGGGGAGAGGGAGCTACGGGAAAGAGATGGGAAGAAGAGGAGGAGAAAGGAGGACATGAAGGAGCAGGATGGTTGAGTCGGGGAAAGAATAGAGGAGAGAATGATGAGAGATACTATAATAGAGGGAGTCAATATAAGTTTGAGGAGAGATCTGGCACTAGTGAGATTACCAGAGATCTACAAGGATGACACCAACTGGCAAACTAAGCAATAATGGAGAGGCCACCTTAAATGCCCTTCTCTATAAAGTGAATCGATGACTACCTTATATGCCATCCTAGAGCCTTCATCCACTAGCGGATGGAAGCAGAAGCAGACACCCACAGCCAAACACTGAGCTGAACTCTGGAATCCAGTTGCAGAGATGGAGGAGTGATGAGCAAAGGGGTCAAGACCCGGCTGGTGAAACTCACAGGAACAGCTGACCTGAACAAGGGGGAGCTCATGAACCCCAGACTGATGGCCAAGAGGCCATCATGGGACTGATCCAGACCCCGAGTACAAGCATCAGTGAGGAGGCCTCGGCAATCTATGGGGCCTTGGGTACTAGATCAGTATTTATCCCTAGCATCCAAATGTACTTTGGGAGTCCATTCCACATGGAGGAATTTCTCAGCCTGGACACATTGGGGAGTGCCTAGGCCCTGCCAGGGATGAAATGACAGACTTTGGAGATTCTCCATGGAGGGCCTCACCCTCCCTGGGGAGTTGAGTGGGGATTTGGTTGAGGGTTGGTAGGGGCAGGGGAGGAAGTGAAGGAGAGGGAGCTGGGATTGACAACTGAAGTAAGCTTGTTTCTAATTTAAATTTTTAAAAAAATGTAATGAGCCAGGCATTGGTAGTACGCCTTTAATCCCAGCACTAGGGAGGCAGAGGCAGGTGGATCTTTGTGAGTTCAGGGCCAGCCTGGTCTATAGAGCAAGTTCCAGGACAGCCTCCAACACAATACAGAGAACCCCTGTTTCGAAAAATAAAAAACAAAACAAAAATGTAATCAAAAAAATAATTCAGTACTCCACTGACTTGAGACACAATTGCTTCTGACAACACTGAGCTATCCCAAGAGTATGTTGGGCACTGATGACACTCCATATGGAGTTCATTCTCTTCTTGGCTACTGACGGGCAATATTCTGCTCCCACCTCGACTGCTGACCTTGAACATGTTATCCTAACTGAGCTTGCAGGAGATAACCTTAAAGACTGCTGAACCCTGCCAAGTCAGTGTAAGACATTTTTTCCGTTTCCCTGCTTTTGGGATGGCTCATCTGATACTTTAGGCCTTAACCAAAGTTGATTGTGCCGACGTTTCTGTGAGACCTTGGGTGAGTGTCCAGGTAGCCTGCTGTTTCATCTTCATGGCACCTTTGGAGTCTCAGGCTTGCACTTCCTGCTTACCCTAGTGTTGTTATCTTCCTTCTCAGGTCAGGTCTTTAATGAGGTTGAAGACTTGACAGTCACAACAATATCCTCCATTGTTTTAGATAGACAAGATTTAGACTTTCCATATTAGGACTGCTATCAGAATAATCTCTATCATGCCTTTACCCTGATACTAGACACGTGTATTGGACATGTAGTACATATCTCTTGCTCAGTGTTGCTCTTGCTGATAGTAGGTTTTAATTAACGTATGTTTACATTTCCTTTTCCTGGAGTATACTTGACATTTGTTATCACTGTATATAGAATTTGCATCAGGCTTAAAACCTTCTTCTTTAGCCTAAAAGGGGAATTGCAGGCCTCTGGTCCATGCACCTGTAACAGTGGTGGCCACACCCCTTTGGGTGTGGCTTCAGGTGGACAGAAATGGAAAGAGGGGAGCTAGAGGCATGGCTTTCTTTTTGAGCATTGTTTCTGGTGGCTCAGCAGATCTGGCAGGGAGAGTTGGGAAACACTTCAGCAGTTCTTTGTATCTGCCTGTATAAGTGTTCCCTAATAAACAACCATTTATCATTTATCTTGAGTCTAGTGATATAATTACATCCTCGCCTTCACCTAGGCTCTCTGCATATTGTTACAGTTATGTAGTTTGGTCTTCTTGTGGGACTCCAAATAGTGGAAGCAGGGGCTACTCCTGAATCTGTAACCTGCTTTTGGGACCCCATTCCTCATACTAGGTTGACTCTTCCAGCCTGAATAAGAAAGAAGTGCCTAGTCTCGCTGCAACTTGATATACAATGGCACGCGCGAGGGGGGAAGGGGGAACACGACACACCACCTGTCCTTATCTGAAGAGAAAGGAAGGAGAAAGAACAGTGGAGGCTTGAGGGGAGAAAGAGGAGAAATTGTGATCCCATAGGGATTTAAAAGCATAATAAATTAATAATAATACAACTTAGCAAAACATATAGTTAACATTTTCTAACTGATAGTCAAGACCTTCAAAGTGGTTTTTGTTGTAGTTCCCTGAATTGAATGCAGGGAAAGAGAAAAGAAAAATAATTCATAAATGAAAAAAAGAGGCAAAGAGGCCAGGTGATGGTGGAACACACCTTTAATCCCAGCACTAAGGAGGCAGAGGCAGGCAGATTCTGTGAGTTCCAGGCCAGCTAGAGAAACCTTGTGTCAAAAAAAAAAAAAAAATTAATTAGTAATTACTAATTGAAAGACAGATTTAAAAAGTAGCAATGAAATGGGCTGGGTAGTGCTTACCTAATGGGCATGGAGCCCTGGGTTCAATTCATAACATCACATAAAGAACTGAGCATGAGCCGGGCGGTGGTGGCGCACGCCTTTAATCCCAGCACACGGGAGGCAGAGGCAGGCGGATCTCTGTGAGTTCGAGGTCGGGCTGGACTGATAGCCTCCAAAACAATACAGAGAAACCCTGTCTCATAAAAACCAAAAAAAAAAAAAAAAAAAAAAAGAAAAGAAAAGAACTGAGCATGATGTCACGTGCCTGTAATTTCAGCACTCAGGAAGGGGACACATATAAAGAATCTGAGTTCTCATTTAGTACACGAGGACCTACCAAACAAACATCAAAAAAAAAGAACCACAAAGCAAAAACAAACAAACAATGAGATATGGAAATGTTGAATATATATCTCACTGTTGTTACAGTTCCAGTACAGTTTAATAGAGAATGATGGAAATATTTCATTAAAAGGGTAGGAACTAGCTGGAGAGATGACTCAGAGGTTAAGAGCACTGTCTGCTCTTCCAGAGGACCTGAGTTCAATTCCCAGCAACCACATGGTGGCTCACAACCATCTGTAATGAGATCCAGTACCCTCTTCTGGCTGCCAAACAGAACAGTGTATGCATGATAAATAAATAAATATTTAAAAAAAGAGGGAGGGGGAGGAACATTTGCAAAAGATATCAACGAGACAAAGACTCAAGTTGTGCAATGTTTCAAAGACATTATACCATTATATGCCCTCAAAACACTTAGCAAGGACCTTTTTAGCAGAACCAAGAAGGTCACAAAAGATCAGAATGATAATTTGAAAGTTTTCACATAAAAGCAACTGTCAACTTTAATTGCTATGTGACATCTTTCCTGGGCAAAAGGAAAATAAAATTCTAAAGTTTAAGCTTATTCCCAATAGGTTATCAGAAAAGTAACTTCAAAAGGACATCTTTCAAGAAGTAGAAAAATGATCCTAAAATGAAAGTGTAAAATCCAAGTAAAGGTTAGGGAACTAAAAGCAATTTACAGCGCTTGGGCATGGAGCTCAGTACTTGCCCAACATGGTTCACTCCCACCATATTAAACATACACAGCAAATTAAAAAGGAAACTTCAGAAAAAAGTTACATAGTGGTATTCAACAGCTTTTCCCATGCTGTGAGTATTGTATGTGACAGACACAAACTGAAGACGAATGAGTTCTTTCAACCCTGAGTTCCAGAGAGTTCAGTTCATTACTGCTTGACTCTAGGTGGGTGGGTCATCACAGTGACCAACGACATAAGGAGAGTTGTTTCCCTCACAGCGGGTATGGAAACAGAGACACCTCTTATTCTTCACCTCTTATTCTGTCTACGCTTAAAGCCTACAAGACTACATCCAGAGTCTCGGCAGTTCCTACTCTCTGGAAACATCCTCACACACCCAAAGGTTTGCCTCATCAACCTCCTAGGTGACTCTAAGTCTAAACAGTCTGACAATGAAGATAAATATAAATGCTGATGTAATGAAGTGATTATGGCATTACACTGTAGAAAAAGAAACACTACACAAAGACTTGAGATTCCCTCTTGACAGCATCCAATAAGTTCACTGCATCTTCTCTTTCCTACTGATTACAACTGAAAACTTTCTGCATCAACTGGGCTACGGGTGTTTTATATGCAGTGGCTCATTTGATCCTCAAGAGAATTGCTATTATCTTCTTTCTATATTGAATAAACTGACATTAGTAAGTTAAGTAACATAAGTATAGCATGTCCAATAGCAAATCTCATGTTAACTTTGAGACCCCCTGATATAACAGTCTATTTGAGAGTCTCTGTAGGCATTAAGAACAAGAGAAGACTTGCATTTCTCTAAGAATCACACAATGACTGACACACAAACCAGGACTCACTTTTCATGAGATCTCCAAGAACTATTCATTCTCCTCACAGAATTAATGAGACTTCACAGCTTAGATATTTCCCTATGTCTTCATCTAACACTAACATTTCATGTATTTTCTTCACATTTTATCAATCATCTTCCTTGCAAAAATACATAGTCTCCACTCAGATTGTTATTTGGAACAGTTATTTTTAAAAGGAGCAAAATGCTCATAATTCAATGGTTCAAATATTAAATGCAAATGAATATATGAATTCTGAAAGGAAATACTAAGACAAAATAAACAGGACAAGATTGTAGCCTAGGGTAGTTAATACTCAGTCTAAAAGATGGGCTCTGAGCACAGCAACTGAAGATTCAAAGACAAGCAAACACCACATTGCTAAAACTCCTTCACTCAGCCCGGGGCCAAGCTCAGTGGCAATCCTCTCTCAGTAGCTCAAGTTACCATCTAACACCACAGTAACTGCTTTGAGTTACTTTCCTGACTTTAACAATTTTTAAAGATGGCCAAACTTCTTCAACAGGCAGGTTAAGACCAGGAATATCCACAAAGTAGTCCACTGGAAACCAGCTACTGTGCCGGGTGTGGGTGTGCACACCTGTAATAGTTTGGGAAGCAGAGGCAGGAGAAGGATGAGTTTGAACCTGGACTGGACTAAACAGCAAGAACTTGTCTCAAAAAAAGAGACAGAAAACAGATGTGGGGGGAGAGAGAGGGAGAGGGAGAGGGAGAGAGAGAGAGACAGACAGAGAGACAGAGAGACAGAGAGACACACAGAGAGAGAGAGAGAGTGCATAGCAAAATCTAAAATATCTATACTTGATAATATTACCTGATAACTTACAAACTTACAGGTAAACTATATAGGAAACTAATGACACAAAATGTATAGCATACCTAAAATCTGCCTATTGAAAGCTTAAAGGGAACAGAGACCAGTTTCCAGATCAACTACACACCTACCTTAGCAACTTCTTCTTCTAATCGCTCTTGATACTGTTTTTCCGTTAATTGAACCATATTTGATTCTTGACTTCTTTCAAATCCATCCGGAAACTTAATGAAAAAGCAAAAAGTGACATAATTTGTTTAAACCAACTGAACTGCCACCAACTTTTAATCTCTTAATCTCAAAATGTTTCTAAAATAACAACTTTGGATACTTTTTTTAAAAAAGCAAATTTCAGATATTTTCAATTAAACACATCAATTCTAAAAATTCTACTAAGTTTACTCTCTATTGTGAAAAGAAAGATATTTACACTTAATAGTAACAATTATAAGACAGGTTAAAGGTACTTGAAATAAGATTATATTTCCTTTAAGATAAATGTCAAGCTAGGATTGCATTTCTTGGTGATTTTCTTTTCTTCTTGATAATTTTATGATCCAATTTCCCACAAATATAGATAAATTCCTTCAGCATATCAAACATAAGCATTTGCTGAAATGTAAACGAATTATCAAAGTATTTAGTAATGATGTGAATTTCTTTTTTAATGGATCGTTTTGTTTTTAATGTGCTGTTGTACATGTATTCGTTTTGTGAGTATGCGTGTGCACACGTGTGTCCCTGTGTGCATATAAAAGTCAAAGATTCAACCTGTGAAAGCATGTTTTGTCCTTCTACTACGTTTTCAGGGGTCAAACTAGGGTCTTCAGCACGTGCCTTAGGCTGCTGCGCCATCTCCTAGTCCTTCTGTGTCACTTCCGGTGTTGCGGCCTCTGGCTCAGGATACTGGCCTACCCAGTGCACACATTCACGGTCAGTGGGCTGTGCTTTCTCCTGCTTCTATTGCTGCTGCTGCTGCTGCTGAAGGCTCTGTCTGATTGGTTGCTGTGCTTCTGGTCCAGGACACCGTCTTCGTCTTCACCAGGCTTGCTGTGCAGTCTCATCCCTCCTGCTGCGGTTTGGGCTGGAGGACAGCCTTAGGATCAGCAGCAGCTTTTCCGTCTGCTACTTCTGCTGCGGCTCCAATGGATCCTATCTGCCAGGGCTTGGAGGTTCAGACAGTGAGCTTGGTAGGTATATTCTCCTACAGCCCTCACCTCCCAGTGCTAGCGCAGCCTCCAGCCTTTGTCCAGCTGACTCTCCAGGCTATCAAAGCTGGGCTCAGAAGCCCGGGGCCAGCATGCTACTGAAGCCCCTTGTTCTGACGCGTTGCCAGCACATCTCAGAGGAGACAGAGCTCTGGTCCACGCACAGGGCTTGAGAGCAGATGGGTGAGGCAGGCCTACCTATGAGCTGAAATTACTCATTTTCCCTCCGTGCACTGTCATTAATGTGTTCAAGGCAGACGCCAGCACTGTAGAGTTCTGAGACATGACTGAGCTGTCCGGCCCTAGCATTTAGAGCTGCCTTCATCTTCCCTACTGACTCACTCACACAGATCACAAACCAGGCCCGCGAAGCTGGAGCCAGGAGAAGAGGAGGAACGTAAGTGGAGCTGCATGGTGACAGGGGGCACGATGCCCTGCTGTCTGCCACGGGCATAAAGTCAGTGGTTCTGGGCTGGCCACAGTGAGCAGTGTTTCCATGATGCTGATCTTGCATATGAGCTACTTTGTCACTCAGTCCAGGAGAGCCACATAATCCAGAAATTCCTCTACAGCCAAGTGTCTCTCAGTTCTGAAAGTACTCAGTAAGGACACTGACCCAAGGTGCTTGTGAGCAAGTGCAGTGTCCGCAGCTCCCACGATGAATGTCTTCAGCATCTTTCTGTCTTCCCCATCTTCTCCTCCCCGAGTCCAGAGCTCCTCAGCAACTGGCAGCAGAGATCAACACGGAGCTTTTCTGTCTGAGCCTCAGGCACCTCACATTTGCTTTGAGTTTTAGACTTCAATCATGGGGTGTTTAGATCTCTCACTATGACAGAGCATCTAGACCACATCCACAGGGGTGGGGTCCCACACAGGTTTGCTCTAGCTTCTTTGGAACTGTCAGTGCTCCTTGACCTCTAGGTGTTGGCTAGGGCCCTGGTCCTCTTCAGAGATGAAACTTGAAGACACTGGCAGGGGGAAGGAAGGTCTCCTCTTCCCAGTACCACCTCAGGTTTTCCTCTTGGCCTGCCATCTGTCTTTCTTGCAAGCCACATTCCTGCTGGCCCTAGAGGCTGCCTCCATCTCACCCACAGAACAACAATCCACACCCACTTACAGGAATTTCATCCAAACAAATGCACATGAGAGCAGGAGCGTACAGAGTATATCTATCATCTCTCCTTGATGCACAGACTGGAGAGAGCAACGATCCTGATCTTCTCTGAATGCAGATGGAGATCACAGCTCTGTGCTGGAGATTTGAAGAGGGGAGCTCTGGGATGTTTCCCTGTGGGGCATGCACTGTTCCAAGAGTTTTATGAAGATATGACCTCTGCTACATGAGGACCTATCCATTAGCACCAGTACCTGGGATCTTGGGGATTCCTGACCACTGGTCAAAAGATGGCCTGTTCTGTTTCCCCACAGTAGGAAGATCAGGGTACTGAACCTGATTTCCCAAGCATAAGTCAGTCGTGTGTGTGTGTGTGTGTGTGTGTTATAATAATAAAGAAAAAGAGACATGAATCTGAGAATTAAGAGGGGCATATGGGGGAGACCTGAGAACGGAAAAGGAACATGGGAGATAGTTAACTATACTTTAATCAAAATGAAACAAACCAGGACAAAATTTTAAATGGTAACATATTGAAATAAGAAAAAGAAAGTCCTCATGTTTACTTTTTCTTGTGCTAAGAGAAAAATGCAAGTCTTTATTTAAATGTGTTAATCTTTTAAAATGTACTAAATCTTTTCTCCTTAGTAAGTAGTTAACAAAACACATTCATAAAAATGATACTAAGAAAAGTCAGGGTATGCAAATGTTTAAAAATAAAGAGAAGAAATTTAATACCTCTGTGATGCTGACAGTGTGCTCCTGTAGACAATTTCCAGAGTAGAGTGTTTTCTGTAAATCACCGTCTTTTAATACCGCTAATTCAACACTAAATATAAACAAAAGATAGTGGTTGATGTTATTAAGGGTTCTGAGTCATTTTACAAAGTTTATAGCATACATACATATAGTGGAAAGGGGAGAAACAAAAAATGATACACTAAGGATTACAGATAATGTAACAAAAGTCACATTTTTTTTCCTCTGGCTTTTCTAATTAGAAATAATGTAATGAAAAGAGTATTTTCGCAGATCAACAGATACACTTTATACCATTTTATAAAGTATATGAATTTATGCATACAGGCATTAGTTTTATAAAGTCAATAAAGATGCATTATCTAGTAAACAAGACTCCAAAGTCTCAATTTTATTAAAACATATTTGTTATGGGATTTCTACCAGGGTCCTGTCATTGCTTTAGCCCCCAAAATAAGACACAAAGACTCTAATTATGGTTACAATGCTGTCAGCCAATGTCTAGGGCTTCCCATTGGCTAGTTCTGTCTTACGTATTAACCCATGACTACTAATATACATTTCTATAAGGACTTATCTGAGGACAGCATCGTGACACATCTTCTATTCCTGGGATCACATGGTGACTCTCGACTCTTGAGTAAATTTCCCAGAATCCTCCTCAACTCCTAGTCCCAACTATCTTGCTTCCTTATTGGCCAAACCTGCTTTATTTATCAACCAATAGGACAACATATATACAGGTCTTCCCCTATCGCATATTAACACACACACACAGTAAGAATGATCAACAGCAGTGGGAATGCGGTACAGGGGACAGGAAGGCAAGGTTCCCAGGTACACAGTGACGTTTTGTCTTTAGTGTTTTTAATCATTTCTTCGGGTAGTGTTCAGCATGTGTCTCTACTTTGTACTGTTCTTCAAGAATTTATTAATTTATGTTTTTCTAAAATGCTTAGTACCCAAGGCTGGAGGGGGCTATTATTGTCTCTGTTGATTTTAATAGTGCTGTAATCGATTCATGATCACAGACACAGCCAAAAGTTATTGCAGAGGTCAAATGGCTCTAAAATTCACGGACTTCTCAATATCAAATATCTGTCTAAAAAGGCTCTGGTGTGATGTCACTAAATATTTGTTAAATGAAGATTTTGTTTTTCTCAAACTCTACCAAGTTTGATTGCGGAGGATAGTAAGCTCTTAATTACAAATGTAAGAGAGGCCAGTAAGCTGGTACAAGGCCAAAAGCAGAAAAAAAACAAACAGCTTTTTGACGTTCTCAGGTCACCACCCCAACACTGCCACCTTTTCTTCACACATTGGAGAAAGTTATCACCAACTAAAGATTACTCACTAATTAATAAAGACTGTTCAAAATACACTGACTGGCTCACATAGAATTCTTGCTTAAAGACTACAGCAGTGATTTCTAAATGTCCATCTATGGGTTGGGTGCATTACCTATCTTGTTAAATACATAAAATTGTGAGCTTTCACTTTGAGAGTGACTCCAAAGATATAATCAAATAACTTCTAATGATACAAATTTTAAAAGTATAAATTAAACTGAAGAATCTCCCATGTTTTTGATGTACGGGAATATCTGAGGAGTTCTGGACTCAAAGAACCTGGGGAATTACAGTATTGCCAAAATGAGGAAGCATCTTCAAAGCCTACATATAGCTCTTGAATGAAAAAATAATAAGACTGCTTTTAATGATTCAGTGTCTTCCACCACTATAGAAAATCATGCTAGGGTTACACTGACAAGTGCCTACGAATACATAAGTCCTATAACAGCAGAGTAGTCAAAGTCAGAATAAACCTGCCATTTTCATAACACTAGATACAGGTTCATGCATCGTTTCAAAGTGAATTATAAAACATTCATCAAGGATAGACTAAGGTCCTACTATGTGCAAGGACTTACAAATCCTTAGAATAAAGCAACTACCTAATAACCCAAGATTCCCCCTTCCTCCTACAGGTTTATGTTTCTTCATCAGAGTCAATACTAATTCATTTAGGGTGACCAAAAAAAACCCTCATGAAAATGATCATAAGTGAGAATAATCAAGGGGGTTACAGGGACCTATTGTGCAGGACAGAATAGCACTAGAGTTAGGTGGTCTGTCTGAAGTTTTGAGGAGTATAGAGCTGGCCGTCAGTTGACTGTATAGAGAAGAGACTCTAAGGAAGAATTAAGAGTAATTAGTCCTCACGAAACAGCAGGGACTAGTGGGTGGTGAGGAATGGTGTGGTTCCCATGACCTGTGAAAGCAGAGAGAACAGGAATTTTTCATAGAGGAGAAGTCAGGTATAAGGAAAAGAGGAGTCAAGGCAGATGGAGAGAGCTAAGAAAGGCACACTTTGAAAAGATGCAGGTTTGCTTTAGACATTGCTGAATATCAGCATTCCATAAAAAAGTGAAAGAAATGCAGTGGAATGGTCTATCTCACACTGCTAAGGTATGGGCCATATCAAGTAGTGAAGACTCAGCGAAGAATACACAACAAATGTGCACTCATTGTCTTATTTAATCCCGCAGAACAACATCTTTATGAAAATATAGACAAAATTCCTATGATAAATGTCACATTTATTTCACATATCTAAAAGTCACAGAATGATCTCCTGTTTATTCATTCTTATGTCTCTGATGAACTTATATTCCAGTCTTAAAATAACCTCTCTGTATATACTGATGCATGACAGACAGCACACAGATGGATACCTTGGATGTGCTGACGGCCCATGGATGGTCTCAATGCTTCCCTGAACCGTCGGGATCTCTGTTCCATATTGAGCTTCAGTTGCTTTCAGCTGCTGCTCTAAGGTGTCCACAGGGCTCTCTAACCCCTGAAGCTGCTTTTCATGTTCTTTACTGTCTTCACCCTCTGGCAGAGAAGACAGCTCACTCTCATAACGGATGTCTGTGTCATAGGAACAGAACCAAAGGCACACTATGATCCAAGTTTCTTGGTGATAAAGCAGAATTACTTGTATATATAAAAAATACTAGTGATTCTTTAAAAACATGCCTTTAGTAATAACTTTTTCTTCTCATAAAAAAAAACCAGCGTGATTCAAGAACACTTTTTCTATCCTCCTGTTTGTAGAATCACTAACTCTAACAAGTTTACATCATTAAGTTTCAAACAGTTTAGAAACATAGTGTGTGAGAAATGATAAGGACAAAGGAGATGAGGAGTCTGGACTTTCAAGTTAAAGATGAGAAAACTGAACAAGAAGATGACTATGAGAGGTCATCAAATTACCACAGAGTTTTAAGGAAAGCACATTTGTAAACATTGGATATAAAAGTACTGTAACATGTTATAAACTTGAAATTTACCAGTGTTCTGTAAACCAGCCTGAGAGTGTGCTGACAAAATCCCTGATTCCTCTCCTGCCACATTTTCCTCTGCAAACTCAAGTTTCACACCATCTGTTTGCTGTTCGTGAATCTATTGAAAACAGAAGAATGATGACATAAATGTACAATCTGGGACTTTGAATTCTATATTAAAACAATTGAAGAAGTTTGCATTAAGTTGTTTTTTAATTCCCTACACTTGTACTGCTCTGAATCAATCAAACACTTAGTTTCCTTTTGACAAGTGACTCACTGTCATACTCATGGGAATGAAATTATACTAGCAATGCTCTTTTATATCCAGAGAAACATTCACTTTCCAGAAACAAATGTTTCACAGAAATTTAAACTGAAAGTCCTTTGAAACTTTGGTGTAAGCAACAGATTTTTATTATCAATACTTGACAACATAATTTTTATTTACCTCTGGATGATGGATTTAAGTAAATAACTGACAAGTAGTATACTGCTCATTACAAAAACACACTGTCCCAAAATTTAAGAATCTGCATGTTCAACATTAAGACCAAGGAAAGGAAGATCACAAAATCAGCTTAAAGGTACACACACACACACCCCACACCCACAACCACACACACACACACAGAGAGAGAGAGAGAGAGAGAGAGAGAGAGAGAGAGAGAGAGAGAGAGAGAGAGAGAGAGAGAATGTGTGCATCTATGTCCTCAGAGAGCACATTAACTAGCTGAGGAAATAAGACTATTGGAGAAGCAACACCTGTGAAGTCTGAATACAATGACAGTGACTCTGAGGAGAGACTTAAGTGCATCTGAGCAACTGGGGAAGAAGCCAGATTTCACCTGGGCATTAATAGTTTACAGCTATGACTTTCTGGAAAGGCTCTGTGAGATGATCTATGCTCTAAGAAGTAAAATCAATGACCTGTTGACAGGGGCTTATATTGGATGAAAAGGGAAAATAAGGCTAGTTAAGTAAAGTACTTGACTTGCCGGACAAGACCAATATAGGATGCTATGAAAACCAGTCAGTAGCAGGAAAGAAAGAGTTCTAAGAGGCTATTTTCATTGGTCACTACTCTATTCGGTGTCCTCTACCACACGCCTACCTCCTGAATTTTTTTATTTCCTTGCTTGTGTATGTGTGTGAACACGCATGTTTCTGCATATACAATTTATATGGGGTGCATGGGCATGGAAGTCAGAGGTCAACAGCAAATGTTTTCTCTTTCAATTTCTCAACACATCTGGAACTTCTCTATTAGGCTAGCCTGGTTGGCCAGCAAGCCCCAGGGATCCTCCTGTCTCTACCTCCCTCAAATTGGGATTATGGGACATGCCATTTTTGCTATGAGTTTGGAAGGATTAAACTCAGGTCCACTTCTTGCACAGCAAGCACTTTACTGAGCAGTTCTCCAGTGCCCTGAGGACACATAAACAGGGGAATCTCACCTCTTTCTTCTCAGGAGAAATAATAAAACCACCATACAATGTAACTTATAGTCTATATCTTTGCTCAATTCATTCATAAATACCTATTGAGTCTTTACCATGTGCAATCTAAGTGCTACACTAACAGGAAGGAATAAGCACAGAATAATCTTACTTGAAAGTTTGGAGTCTTAGACTTTGAAGATACCATAGTGAAGGCATCACCCTCCCTGGGGAGCAGAAAGGGGTGAGAGTGGGGATCTGTGGGGGACAGTGGAGGAGGGGATAGAGGGGGAACTGGGATTGACATGTAAAACAAGACTGACTCTAATTTAAAGAAAATGTTGTATATATACAAAAAAAAAAGAAAGTCTGGAGTCTTGTGGAAGAGGTAGAGAAATAAATAATTATAATACAATGAAAAGTAAAGAGATACAAACATATGCTTAGAGAACTTTGAAACATGAATGAAAGAAGGCTATCCAGGCATCTGCACTAAAAGAAGCTCAGAGAACAGAGGGAAAAAATGTCTAAGGCTAGGAAGGCAAGAAATGATGGCACAAGAAAGTGACATTTAAACCAACAGTAACAAGAAACAGGAACAAGAAAGAAAGACCAGAGGAGGATGGGTACCACTAGAAAAAGGAAAATCATTCAACAAAGCCCAGGATTGAGAGTTTCAGTTCCTCTGCCTGAGCTGGTGTAGTGCAGTCCTGACTTGATACTAAAGGACCTGGCATGGTCTGCGTCACAGCTGTGGTAGCATATAAAGTGTGTTACTTTTGTTTGTGCTGCATTTATTTAACCCTGTGAAGCTGCGTTACTGTGTCTGTCTAAAACCCCTTGTGGTCCTAATAAAGAGCTGAATGGAATAGCAAAGTAGGAGCAAGGATAAGAGGGTGTGGCAGGTAGAGTGTAAACAGAAGGAGAACTGAGGAGGTGGAGCAGCAGGAGGTCCAGGAGAGAAGGACATCAGGGCTCAGCAGCCCATCCACCCTGCCACCAAGCCAGAAGCAGCAGGGTAAGAAGGAAAGTAAGACAAGCAGAAGAAAGAAGGATAAAAGCCCAGAGGAAAATGTAGAAGGGCTAAAAACAGCCAATGTAAGGCCAGGCCTTCATCACTAAGAATACGTCTGAGTCTGTGATGGTGGCCGTGCAAAAGCCAGAAGAGTAAAAGAGCAAAAGCCTCACACAAGGCCCAGATAACTGGCAGTGAAAAGCTCACTCGTTACTCAATGTGCAGAGGAGAGTGTAGAGAGAATGCTAGATGTCTGTCTTTACAACGGTCTGTTTATGAGATTTTTCTCTTGGCAGTAATTGAGAAACATAGCAAAGAGCTCTCTATGCCAATACAGACCTCTCCATGTGCTAGCATGGGCAACATTGCTGCATAGAAAAGCACTAAGGTCTAGTCCATGTGGACACTCGTGGAGGCTGCTTATCTGCCCTTGATAGAAAAGTTTGGACTCCTAGAGGCAAGTGTGCACTGTTGGTACACAATTTGAACTTGTTATTATACTCATACTGAGGACATGTGCACCTGCTTCCTTTGGGACTCTGGCCATGCATCTTTTCCAGTCCTTTCAAGGATGCCTTTGCCTGTGTGCTTTTGTTGTGATGGGACCTAGCCCTATATACAACTAAAAATCTTGAACATTTACCTAAACCTTTTAATAGAACTGAATGCCAAAAACTATATCAAATAAATGAAGGCGTCTTTTGTCATATTTTTCTATAACTATTCGACAATATGTGCTTTATTTATGTGATATGGCTATTAAGTTATATTATGTTGTACATATTATCTTACCTGATTTTTAAGAACACATTATGAAATATCAATAGCAGAAGAAAATTGACACAGATGATACTATGAGTTATGTGCAAATGAACTAGTTACCTTCTTTAAAATATAAAGACAGAACCATTGCCTTAAGAAATATTACATGTAACAGGCTGAGGGTATAGTTCAGTGATAGACTGCTGTCCTACAGAGTCCGTTTGTTCAAACACCAGTAAATAAAAAGACCAAGTAGTCTACTCAGTTAAATACAATTGTTTCATTTGCTTAATATTAGACTATTATGTATACTTCATCATGACTTAACAAACCATCTCAGAGAGTTACAGATTACTCAATTTCTCTAAATTTTTTCAGCTGACTGATATAAATGCTCTAAGAGAAACATATAAATGGTTACTGTATTTCTACTAGCCTTTATTTTAGAACTTCTTGTCTGACAGAACAGCGTATAATAAGATAAAGACAAACACCATATTTTCTACCCCACAGACCTTGCTTAACTGCATCTGTAGTGTCACAAGCTTGCTGTGTTCATCTGTGACTTTACTCAGAAAATTTTCCATATTATGTTGAAAATCTGGATGAAAAACAATTATAATAATTTCACTCCACAGTACAAGTTTACCTTTGTAAAAATTATGATTTACCTAATTACAACTTTAGAAAACCTTCTGGCATTGACAAAGGTTAATTATCTATAAAAAAAATTTATAAAAGTCATACTGTGAAATAAGTGGTATAACATTAACTTGAAAACTTCATCCCAAGATACATTCTGTAGCTACTTATTGGCAGGTTGCTCATTACGTATACAAAATAATATACTGGGAACACACATCTGTGAAGGAACACC
Organism: Mesocricetus auratus; assembly: GCF_017639785.1. Lineage (NCBI taxonomy): Eukaryota > Metazoa > Chordata > Mammalia > Rodentia > Cricetidae > Mesocricetus > Mesocricetus auratus. The sequence continues at coordinate 4,868,082 of NW_024429228.1, read as the reverse complement.
AAGTAATTCAAGCTGCAATTTGTTAAGAACAAAAATAACCTAAAACCACGAATGAAGAAAGTTATGTCTTTCTTTGTTTAGCCATGGGTACCCTGGAATTGCTATGCAGACTCGAAGGCCAAGGACTCACAGAGATCCACCTGCCTCGCCCCTGAGCATGCGCCGCCACACCTGGCAAAGGGTATTTCTTAATGTAGCTCACTCCTCAATGATTTTGTTATTCACTTTTAAAATTATGAACCATTAATTTTAACAGTAAACTCAGTACTTCCTTTAAGACTTTAAAAGAAACTACAGTGAGAACCGTTAACAGAAAGAAGCAGAATGAAGAAATAGGTGGAAATACAGAAATAGAGGAGAAAGAAACAAGGAAAGGTAGAATGTTTCAATCATCTACATAGTATGATTGTTACACTATAAGGACTAAAAGTGTACACTACATATAAATTTCATGCCTAAAGATAAGATACTAAGATAGAAAACTTATGTAATTAAGTTTTGATTAAAGCTAAGTTTATAAGCAATTGAGTTAAGAAAAGTAAATACAGTGTTAACAGGATGGTAAGCTTTTTACCTTCAACTTGGTATCTGTATTCTTGTAATTTCAACCTTGGAATTTCATTGTATACACCAGAATTCTCTTTCTCTTCTATATTCATTTCACATTTTAAAGGATAACGGTGTTCATCAAGAAAAGAATTTAGAGTCTGTTAACAAAATTGAATTATTTTAAATTAAAATTTTGAATTCTAAAATACTATTAAAACATCATTAATCTAAAGTCAAAAGGTCAAAAGAGTATGAATGGAACCTTAATTCCCTCTTCTTCCACATATGAAATCCATCTACAGAAAAACCATGTTTCTCTTTGACATGAAATTATTCTTTTATCAGGAAAAGACTGACAATGTTAATTACACAAAATGATGTATTTTTTCTGTTTCTTGCTAATATTGAATATATCATAAAGTGTTGGTGTTTACACACTCTACCTTGAAAATATCTCATGACTATATCAAGTATCCAGAAGTACACATCACAAGCAGAGAAGTTCAAAACTGACAAATAGAGAGGCCTGCCACACCTCTCTGCAAAATGATAATCTATTAAGGGAGATTATACTAATGTCCTGTCTATAATATACAAGCATGTTTTCTGTGGCTTGTACAAACACAAAGTTAAAAAATATCCAGCACAGTGTTCTGTAGAGCAACTAATATTCCCACTATCATTTAAAATACCATTTTATGTTCCGTGACTTGAAAAGACATCTAAGTTAGTTTTACCTTTGTCTCTTCACACAACTGGAAATAAACATCATGATTTGAAAGATTTAAAAGCCAATTGTTTATTGCTACTATCTCTTGCATTTTTTTTAAGTTAAACCACACTGTCAGTTAAGTGATTGCACATAGTAACTTCTTAGCACAGCCACAAAGGTACCATTTTATCCCCCGGCACCCTCAATGAACAAACTGTGTTCCAGAAAGTTTAACTATCCCCTCTCTGACAAAAGCAATGCCTATGCCATCTGCTCTTCTGGAGACGCAACTGATCAGAGTTTCTTTGTCCTTTTTCTGTGCTGACAGAGATGGAATCCAAGACCTTAAACATAACAGGCAAGCGCTGATACACCAAGTCACATCCCTAGCACGGATTCCTTTTGTTCCCAATGGCTATCAGAAAAAAAAGCCAAGTGTTCATTTAGCTTAGAACTCAGGAATGCTTTTTAAGTACAGTTCTGTACATAAGGGATTCAGGAAAATTGACAAGGGTGGATGGCTCTGCTCAGTGAATCAGTAGCAATGTAAACTTTGCTCCTCTTGTCCAAAACCACTTTTTTTTTTTTTTTGGTTTTTTCGAGACAGGGTTTCTCTGTATTGTTTTGGAGGCTATCGGTCCAGCCCAGCCTCGAACTCACAGAGATCCGTCTGCCTCTGCCTCCCGAGTGCTGGGATTAAAGGCGTGCGCCACCACCGCCCGGCATTGTCCAAAACCACTTTTAAGGTAACGTTTTACCTTTGAAACAGAGCAGCACTCCGCAGACAATGCCTTTTGAAGTCGTCCAATGAGCACCTGTAAAGGCTCTTTGTCTTCACCTAGCAGAAGATACAGCACATGTAAGCCAATCAATGTACATGTGTAAGTAAAACTGTCAGATTTAACTGATCCAACTGCCAGCTTCCCTAAAACAAGACACATTTTAATTTCTTCCAAATTTATTTTCCATTGTGTAATGTAACTGTCTCAAAGGGTGTAAAGCAGTGACCTACACTCCAACACAAGAAATACATCCATATACCTATCCATGAAATACATCAATGCAAACCTCAAACAAAACTTCCACAAATGGGTTTTGCACAGGGACATAGTTCTGTGGTAGGGTACCTTGACTAGTATGTGCAAACCCTGGGTTTCAGCCCTAGTGCCACAAAAAAAATCAATCAATCAATCAATTACTAAATTAATTAAAACTTTTAAAAATGCATTCCATTCTCTTCTCCTCTATTCAGAAACAGTGATCATTACTCAGTAAACTGCTCTATTACCTACTAATAGAATAATCACCTGTCAACAGAAGACACTGGACAGGCTGTATGAAGACCATATCAACATAAATGATACATGCAAATACAGGTAAAATCTTACCAAATTATTAAACCAAAGAAGTCTTGAAATGAAAATCTTGCATCCTTCTCTAAGTGACTCTTGAAATCTTACTTTTTTCAACAGAGCAATTCTACTGGAGACTTAAAAAGCACCTCATTTCTAATGATAAATATGGGAGCCAAAGGAGGCCAAGTGACAGGAAGCCAGAGTGACAACATTACCAAATCCTCAGCTGCAGCTGCGCAGCAATAGGTTCCCGCTTCCACTATGGCTCCTTCAATGTCCTTCCCACAGACCCATCAAGGTTCCTGCCCATGCTGCCACCAGGATGCCACTCTGTCATTGGCCTTAGGGCCTCTGGTCTTCCACTTCCATGGGGATTCATTTGTTTCTTACTTTCAGCTTAGAAGTCTGCCCTGGGTTCAGACTTCCCCTTTCAGCTCACTAGCAACTATTTCTGTTCCAAGTCAACACGCAAACTTAGCTTAGTGAGTTCTAAACTGATTCTATATCTGTCTCCAGTCTGCTCCCCCTTTTCTAACTGAAACCACATTTATCCGGTTACATAGGTAAGAAACTTCAAGAACACTCTCAACCCTTCCCACCCTTACTGATGCTATAGACTGCCAACGATACCATTTAGCTCTAAGTGTTCAACTCCACTGTCATTTCCTTCCCAGTCTCAAGGAAAGCAAGCTCAACATTCTATTGGCATTATGGCTAAGGTTGTTTAACTGATCCTCCCCAAAATTATTTCATTGTTTTCCCAGTTAATCACACCGGGGATCATCGTAAAGAAAAATATCACTGTTGCTTCCTCCATTTAAAAATCCCACAGCAGGGCTATCTGATCAGCAGCAGGAAGCTTAAGCTTCCTTCAAGGTATAAATTTTCTAATCAGACACTCTTCTCCTTATCTCCCACTACATTCTTACACAACCGAAACTTTCACTCTTCAAAATGGATCCCTAAACTTCCTTTTTTCTTCCCTCCCTGAGTCAGCGTTTCTCTGTGTAGCTTTGGAGCCTGTCTTAGAACTTGCTTTGTAGACCAGACTGGCCTTGAACTCACAGAGATCCACCTGCCTCTGCCCCCCCCATGCTGGGATTAAAGGTGTGCACCAGCAATGCCCAAGCACAGAACCATAGAATTAAGGATTTTTAAGGACTGCTCACTTGTTTCATGGAGATAGTCAGAAGCTGTTTACCTGTCTTCTGTCTCTGAAGAGCCTGAAGCTGGCACTGGTGCATTTTATGAAGCTCGCCCAGTTTTCTTTCTTGAACAGAAACAAGCTCATCTTTAAGGCTGCAAAGAGCTGCATCTCTTTCCTTTTCCATATATTCACGAACCTGATCTGCGTGAGTTGAATAAACTAGGGAAAGGCATATCCGTTGGGCTTCCATCTGCAGCTTTAAATCGGCCTTGGAGTGAACAGATAGACATTAGGAAAAGTAAAAACAACACTCTAACCTCTATTTCCTCACTTCAGAGTTTTACAATTCACATGAAGGAAACCTGCTTTACTCTTTATCAACATGGGCTGACCTACCTGTTTCTCAAGAAAAGTAGTCCCAAGATTTTTATTTTCTAAATAACATTTTACATGCTAAAAATGAAAATAATGTAATAAAAAACAACATACTCAAAACCCTAATAAATCCTAATATGATGTTTTATTCTACTTCCTCTACATCTCTTTAGTTGCATTAGAGATAAAATTAATTCAAGATGTTTGATTATTCTTTGCCCACAAGTAACTGTGACCATAAATTTGGAATGTGTCTACTATCATTTCCCAGTATACATGTAAAAAACACATTATATTGTCTATTTCTGTGTATTTATACAAATGGCACTTACTTTGCAAATTCGTTCTGAAATCAACCCATATAGATGGCAGGTTACTTTATTTTAATTGCTGTGTATTATAAATGAACCACAAGTGGGCCATGTTCCTTTCTGGAGATCAACTGGGCGGCTATTGGTAAACTTGGGGTACTTTCAATCAAAAGGCAGCAAATTATGATATATATGCACCTAAGACAAAGAAGTAATGTTTTGACAGGGAGCTGCCCAGCATCTCTCAGACTTATGTGGAATGTCTGTTGACACAGTTCATGGTATCTGTCCTCTGACCTCTGATTCAGAAGTCTAAGAAATACTAGTTCTGGCTTGTTTCCAAGTCCTGATTCTGTCCAGTGACCACCCTCATCTACCCAGGAATGTAACTGCTGCTCATAGATACACACAGGTTTAACCTTAATAGATCTTGCTAATTGATTTCTTTCATGAATATAACTAATTTTAATTATAATAAAAATGTGAATGCCCACACCCTTGAATCAATATCAGTAAGTCAGAGTTACTTTGCCAATGATGGGGATAAAATGATGTTTTACTCATGGGAATTTGTAAGGCTAAAGTACCTTCTATGTTGTCATTTTTGTTTCTTATTTGAGACACGTATCTGTTCATCTTTGGCTCATTAAGTTCTTTGTATTCCCTCATGTATTTATGCCATCTTTATAGTGCTTTGTTCGCAACGTGGACAATGTTCGGCCCTGATAATATACCCTGTTTTAGGTACTGTTCACAAAAGATACAGGATCAAACTTCTTAATGCTTTCCTTTCAGTCTGTTCTTTTACTTAAAGGTTTCTTTGGTCTTAAGGTTGTAATCCTTCTTTCTGACATGTATGCCTTTAACTAACCTAGAGTTAATTTTTCCTAATAGGTAAAGATCTAATTTCCCCCAACTTCTCACCTGTAAAACAAAAATCAACTGACTTAGAACAATTATTGAATTTTCTGAGCTTCCCCTGCTGTCATGGCTTGTTGGTTCAAGTATCTTTTCAAATATTACCTCACCAGAACAGCACCCCCTGTACTTTGTACAAAACTTCAAAAACAAAAACAAAAAATTCTCACCTTCGGGCTATCCCTTTACATTAAAGAATGTGAAGACCAGACCATGGCAATGTATACCAGGTCTTTAATGTCTTGTGTAAGTTTCAAACATCTACTCTATGATTTAATGTTCTGTCTCACTTTTTCACAGTCTTTCTCATTTCTTATTCATATTATAAATACTGGCTAAGAACTATAAAACACTGCTGGAAAGCAAAGCTGACAACTTGCCTTTACTGGGAATACTTATAAACATCACCTTAGAAACCACAGTTTCCCTTAGCAAATGTTCTCTCTATTCCTGATTTCCTATGGCTCTCTCCCCCACCCCTCTTTTTTTTTGTAATTGAAACTGTAAATGAGCTTCTAGAGATTCTTTCCTAATGGAATTCAAAATGTTCAGATTGTCTTCTGCTATGAACCATTCCTACACTCTTGGGATAACCGAACAATATTTTTCAAGGAATTCAGCCCCATTCATAAGTAAGGTTGGCCTATAATTTTCTCTTCTGGAGCCATTCTTGCCTCATCTGTATCTCAGTACTAACTAGTTCACATGGGCTCTTTCTTTCCTTTCTTGCTTTTCACCTTCGTGTTTGAATCCTATTTTAGTAAGTAGCTATATTTGCCATGAAAGTTGGTGACATCCACTTGTACAATGGTCATGGTGCAGCAGTTTTAGCTGGAGAGGTGAAAAGGATTACAGCTCCAGATTCTGTAATGGTTAAGTGGTTTACTAAGGCTTTGTATTTCTATTTGAGTTAGTCTGGGTAATTTCTATTTCATCAGTAGAGTTTATTTACAGTACTCATTTCTTATTTTTAGAATGCTTGTGGAATCTGTACTTGGGTTTTTATTTCCATTCTTCATTTTGTTTGTGGTTTCTTCTTTGATGATATACTTGGAGATCTAATAATTGCAACCTATTGATCTTTTCAAATGATAAACCTTCAAACTTCTTTAAAACTTTCCCCTTTGGGGGGCTGGAGAGATGGCTCAGAGGTTAAGAGTACTGACTACTCTTCTAGAGGTCCTGAGTTCAATTCCCAGCAACCGCATGGTGGCTCACAACCATCCGTAATGAGATCTGTTGCCCTCTCCTGGTGTGCAAACATACATAGAGGCAGGATGTTGTATTCATAATAAATAAATAAATCTTAAAAAAAAAAACTTTCCCCTTTGGTTATTTGAATTCATTTATTTCTGCTCTAAATTTGCTAGTTTTTTCTACCCACTTCCTTTAAATGTAGACAATTGGATCTATTTTATCTTTTTGATTGGTTAACTTATTATAGTATTTACCACAGTGGCATGTTTAGGGTCTAGGGAGATAGCTCAGTGGTTTAGAGCATGAGCTGTCTTCCAGGAAACCCAAGTTCAGTTCCCAGTTCCCACCTTGGCTGCCTCACAACCAACAGTAATTCCATTTTCAGGGGAATTCTGATGCCTTCCTCTGGCTTCTGAGGTTAGTCACTCACCACATATACTCACTGGGGCACACATGTGAATAAAACATTGGTGCACTTAAGTCTAGAATTGTCTTCTATATGTCATATAACATGTAGTTTGCTTAAAAATATTCTTGCCTCTTCTACATCTGTCCTTACAGATCAACTATAAACAATTAAACTTCAACAAATTTTCACCATGAACTGGATTGGAAATACATAAGGCAAACTAATGCTTCTTATTAAATACTTCCCATTCAGAAATGAGAATTTACATTTATTCAGGTCTCGTCCTACTTCATTCATGATCAGCAGAGCTATTTCTTGTTTCTGTGTTAGGAAGAGGTGGTTCAGTCCAGCCTTGAATTCACCATCCCCTCCCTTCTGCACCTGAGTGCTGAGATTATGCCATTTGCCACCACATCCAAGCTATTAGACATTCCTACATTAAGGTTTTTTGTTCCACATTATTTGACTTTAAGGATCTGAACTCATTTCCTTATGACAGTCAGCTGTCTTTCTCACCAATGATGTCATACATCTTTGTCTTTACAATGGTTGGGACTTGTAGAAAATGCTATACAGCAAATGACAAAGTCAACCTCATCTTCTTCTTAAGTTCCCTTTTGTTTCCCTATTGACACTTGAAAAATGGGCTTTATTTTCCTCTTTAGAAAGTTGCTATCTTGTATCAGATTTATGTTAAGTACTGCAGGTACAGCACATAGGCCCTCAAGGACCTGCAGACTAGCAGTTCCTCCTGTGGTTACTACTCTTCAGAATCTCTTCCAATTCAAACACACTTCACTTCGTGGTCTCTCCGCGTAAGAAATGTGCAATTCCTGCCACTCCTCTGGCTGTCTCACAAGCCAACAGTAGTGAGACTTTCTATGATGTTTTTCATTCTCCTTCTAGGCAAACAAGCTAAGTGCATTAAAAAAGCAAAACAAAACCCAGAAATTATACTTCAAGCGTGTGTGCGTGCGTGCGTGCGTGCGTGCGTGCGTGCGTGCGTGCGTGTGTGTGTGTGTGTGTGTGTGTGTGTGGTTTTTTGTTTGTTTGTTTGGTTTGGTTTTGGTTTTGGTTTGTTTTTTCCAGTTTAAAAGAAAGCCTACAAAGGCCATGTTTATTTTAAATTTAATGAGAGATAGTATCAAGATCAGTACATCTAAAGTTGGAAATCAGGTCCTCTCCTATTTAAAAGATTAAAATGGTATTTAACACCTTTGGGGTAATTACCACTCATTATATTTTCCAAACAATTCCACATGTTTAAATTAGTAATTGGATTTCTTGCTTCTATTCAGGTTATTGTAAAGGTAAATTATTTCCATCTTTGATATAAGATCATAAATGTGATTGGCAGTCATCAGAAATAAAAGACAAAACTTCCCCATGGCTTCATTAGGATGAAATCCTAGCTTTACACATTCTTACTTCCTTTTCAAAGTCTGCTTTTCCCTTTCACCTCTTTCCAAAGCCAACTGCACAAGCCTATGTCCTAGCCCTCAAGCTCACCTACATCTTTACAATTGCTACAGCTTCTCCATTGCAGAGCCCTCCTAGTCACACTGAGCTCAGTTCAAAGGCTAACGCCTCCAAGACACCTTTCCTGATCACTGTCCTTTCCCTGCCTAACATGCTCTTTCTTCACAGACAACACTATTACTAATTACTTACATCCCCCTCTAGAACACAAGCTTCCTGAGACCTAGACTCTATCTCTTGTTCACCGCTATATGCATATCTGGAATAGATTCAGTAAATTTCTACTCCACTAATACAGAAACACATAAAACTTCAGTTAGCATTTTTATACTGTGGATACCCTACCAGAACTTTCCTGTTTTTCCTATTATCAGCATTTAATAAACATAAGTTACCAGGAATGATTCATCATTGGTCACTGTCTTAGCATCACTTGTCAACTGGACAACAGTCTAGAGTCAACAGAGAAGAGATGAGACGGTCTCAACTGAAGTATTGCTCAGATCAGACTGGCCTGTGGGCATATCTGTGGGTGATCATCTTGCCTGTCAACTGGTGTAGGAGTCCCCTGTGACTAGCACCATTATGTGGGCAGGTAGTCCTGAGCTACAGAGGAAAGCTGGATAAGCATGAGCCAGTGAGTAAGGAGTCAAGCGACACCCTTCAGTGGTTGTACACTTTAATCCTGACTGAGTGTCTGCCCCCACTTCCTTCATGATGAACGGTGGCCAAAGAGTACTCTCCACAATTCAGCTGCTTCTGGTCAGCTCTAATGAAGCAACAGAAAGAAACTAAGGCATCTTAGGCATTGTTAAAATTCTTGCATTATACTGAGAGTTAATACTATGTTTTTCTCATTCAGGTATGAGACTCAGAAAACTCCAGGCCTTAAGCTCCACTTCCCAGAAATATAATCGCATAACCACTGAATAACTTATAAAGCAGTAGAAAACTTAAGGGTTTTTTTTTCCTTTTAAACAGTAGTGGAATTCTAATTGAAAACTTGAAATTTCATACTAGAAAACATCAGTATAAGAAACTGTAAAAATTAATCGTTGATACTAAGCCAAAATGATTATAATGTAAAAATTAAACCAAGTCTCTTAACTCTTCTCTTTACAAAGAAAAAAAACATGTAGATATGATTAGCTTAGTTTAGTTTCTGAGCAGCAAAAATGAGAAATTAATTGAAAGAAAGATAACAATATTTAGGTAAAAATGACAACTGATTTGCAAAAATGAGACTAACATGAAAGGGATGACCTTCACTTTCCAGTAAGGATATGGATTACTGTTTCATGAAAGCAGGAACTATTGTTGTGTGAAATGTGTGTGTTCACTATGATTTTCCATGAGCACACACACATACCTGCTTGGCCTGGAGGGCGCAAAGTTCTTGCTGGAGTTTTTCACATGGTTCAACTATACCATCAGCCGGTTCAATAGTTCTTGTTGGCAATATCAACTCTTCTCTCCCATTTTCATTACCGTCTGTAATATCTTTTTCAACTAACTCCCTGACTTCCAACGGTTCCACTATAAAAGCTTTGGCTTCGATAAACTCAGAAGGCTTCTCTGTGTGCATCACCGGGCTTCCTCTCTGCAAATGGAGCTCTTCGGTCAGCGCTTTAAGCTTGTTTTCGTACTCCAAAGCCTGCCTAGTTTGGATGTCTTCTAAATCGTCTCTTGCCCTGAGAAGGCAAGCGTACTCCTCCTGTAACTCTTGATAATTAACTTCAAAGTTCTTTTCAGCAAAGGAAAATGTATTCCTTTGCTTTTCGATCTCCTTATTGAGGTGAATACATTTCTGTTTCAGGTCATCCTTTTCCTTAGTGAGTGCATCAATTTCTTTTTGGCAGTTACAGCCTTTTGACAAGTATGCACTAGAACCTAAGGCAATTAATCTTTCTTCTTGGTCAGTAGGAGTGTAAAATTTCAACTGGTCTTCGAGGACTTTCTTCTCATCTTTAAGAATGCTATTCTCTGCTTCAAGTTGTGTACATTTTTCTTGAAGGTCCTCCTCTTTTTGCTGCAGTTGTTTTTCTAGAAGGTCAGTTTTAAGCTGTAACTCCTGAATTTCTTGCTCAAGTGTATGCTTTTCCTTTTCTTCAAGTTTGAGGATATCAATTTCTTTTTTAAGCTCATTAATCTGAAGAGTCATTTGTTCTGATTTCAAATCAATATGGGACTGCTGTAAATCTCTCAGCTCACAAATTTCTAAAGTCAGCTGATTCTGCTTACTTATCAAGTTGTCTTTTTCGCACTGCATAATTTCAGTCTTCTTACTCATTTCATTTTCTAACTCTTCTATCTGATGCTTGTGGTGAAGGGCCAAATTCTCTTTAAGTTTTTCAACATTTATTCGATGTTCAACTTCCAGATCTTCTTTCAACTTGGAAAGTTCTTCTTCATGACTGAAGAGGAGCTGTGTTCTCAATCGCTCCAGCTCCGCCTCTTGGGACTCAGCCATTCTGTTTAGTACCTCGTTCTTTTCTTTTTCTAGCATTTCAAGCTTTATTTTGTAATTTGTAATTTCTGATTCATGTTTTAACTCCAGCTCCTTCTGGAAGTCGGATGCTGCTGAGATCTCAGCTTTCAACTCTTTCACTGTGCTGAGGGACCTGCGTGCGTCATTCAGTTTACATTCTTGTTCAGATACTGTCTGCCTTGCTCTATGAATCTGGTCTCTTAAAAAGTTTAATTCTTCTAAAAGATCATTAAACTGACTCTGAAGCACACATTTTTCTCTCTTGACTACACAGAGCTCATCACTAAGGTTCTCCTTTTCAGAAAGAGTATTTTGCAATTTTTTATTCAGTTCATTTATCGACACATTCAATAACTCTAGTTGTTCTTTATAATCTTTATGCATATTGCATGTACCGACAGTAGTGTGTGCATATGACTTTAAAGTAGTCTCCATTTCTCCTTTATGCTGGGATTTAAGATCCTCTATCTGAGACTGATGTTGCTTTATTAATTCTTGCTTCATGTGCACTATCTGTCTCCCATACATCTCATCTAGCTCTGCTTGGAGGTGGTCTAATTTCCGCTGTGTTTCTTTCTCCATTCTTTGCAATATGTCAGTATCTATATGGTTATCTCTGTAATTTCTCTTCTGGAGTTCTTCAACTGTCCCCATGAACTGTTTAATTTCTAAAACGTACTGGTTCTCTTTTTCTTTACAATTGGCTAACTCCAGTTTTAAGTTTTGGGTCTCTTGGTCCTTTTCTGTAAGCTGTTGTTTTAAGTCTCCTACTAATTTATCAGCAGTTTCTAACTCATTCTGCAGGGCAGCAGTTTTCTTCTCTTCTTCTATTTTTCTTTTGTTCAAGGTTTCAATGATTAGCTGCTTTTCTTGTATTTTGTTATTAGCATTTTCTAATTTCTTATCTTGTTCCTTCAGAAGAAAAAAAAAGAAAGTATAACAATATGTGGTAACTTTGACAAAAAATAGATGAAAATCAAATTTTTACATCATTCTATAAAAAACAATTGGTGGGCCTACCACTCAATTATCTCCAAGATAAGACCTGTAAACATAGACACTTAGGAGCAAACAAGAGATCAACAGCAGTTCAGAACTTCTTAGGAAGAAATATTGAATTATATCTGCTGTGATTAAAATTTTTAATTAAGGTTGGTGAGAATATATGATAATATATTGGGAGACTATGATAATAATATGTTGTATGAAAATTTTTAAAATAATAAAAGCATAACAAATTTTTAAATTAAAACTATACACCCTGATTTGCTTAGCATGTATGAGTTGCAGGGTTCTAATCCCAGCACTGCCACGAAAGAATGAAGAAAAGAAGGAAGAGAAAAGACTGCCAGACTGATGAGATGGCTCTGATGACCTGAGTTCACTCCCCAGACAAGTAAATAATCATAATAATTAAACATCCACTAAATCTTTGCTAACCCGTTATATCTTCACTTTAAAAGTTAACTGATTAAGATCCCAATTATTTAAGCTTTTGATAGCTAATTATAATATTAAGCACTCTCAGACTACTCCCAGAAAAAGATTTAAAAGAAGTTCAATTTATTCCCACAAACACTAGTGATCTGAAGGTGTCCCAATGATAGGAGACATTTCCTTGAATCTTTTCATTTCACTGCCGGAAACTTAAGGGAAATCTATGATAACTGTAGTATACATAGCTATGGAGCTAGATCTACAATTTCAGCTCAAACAGAAACCTGAAGACAGTTTTTGTGCGGTTCCCATTTGGGGTCAATTACACAACTGTAGGTAACAGCTCAGCCCAGATGACCACACCAAGCACAGGCATATCACAATCCCATAAAAGCACCAAGTGAAGCACAGGCTCAGGGAGAGTTTTGATTCTGTTATTGAGTTTTCTCTGTGGGCAAAGGTGCTTCAGACCCAAATACTAAGCATGAAATAAAATCTACAGAACTGGCCAAAGGCAGGTGAATTATATCACAAAGGTCCTTGACAAACAGAACTCAAAGGGATTTTGAATAAATGTAAAATACATCGAAAGAAAAAATGTCAAAGCTCAGACAGAAGAAAGCCCTCTGAAGGAAGCACTGAGAGTACCCCTCTAAGTACAGTCCATGGAAAAACACCAAAATGCCTTCAGCCTTTGACAATTATGGCTCCTCTAGAAAAATCATACCCTGAGCCAGGCATGCATGTACATACTCACAGAAGTAAAGATGAAGCAGGATCATCCAACAATACTCAACATCCTCAATATAAGGAAAAAAACCAACATGGGTCAACTCGCCATGGCGGGCCAAGCAACCTGGAGTCTGTGGACAGCACTGTGCTTGTCCTGCTGCCACACTGGGAGAAGCAGGGCCTCAGACCCACCTGCATCCACCGTGAGACCCATCACAATAGTGGACCCGCTTGCACCCACCAAAAGAGAACCTTGGACCCTTACCTACCAGGAGAAGAAGAGACCCCACCTGCACCCACCTGCACCCACCCGCAGAAGAGATGGGAAGGCTACAATATAAGAACACATTCAACAACAGAAAAACGAATATGATGCCACCAGAGTCTAGGGACTCTACATCAGCAAGACCTGAACATGTCCACACAGATGAAGCAGCAGAGAATGACCTTAAAAACATCTTCATGAAGATGATACAGACAATAAAAGAAAAAATGAGAAAAACCTTTAAAGAATGGAAGAAAAGACAACCCTAAAATTGCAGGAAACAATTCAAACAGTGCAAGGTTTGAAAGCTGAAATAAAGACAATTAAAAAAAAAAACAGTCTGAGGGAAAGCTGGAAATAGAAAAGATGGGTAAAGGATCAGGTACTACAGATGCAAGAATAACCAACAGAATACAAGAGATGGAAGAGAGAATCTCAGGTGTTGAAGATATACTAGGAGAAATAGATTCATGGACCAAAGATAATCTTAACTCCAAAAATCCCTAACAGAAAATATCCAGAGAATACAGGACACCCGTGAAAAGGTCAAACATAAGAATAATAGGTATAGAAGGTGAAGAAATTCACCTCAAAGGTATAGAAAACATATTCAACAAAATCATAGAAAAAAATGTTTCTCAACCTAAAGAAAGACATGCCAATGAAAGTACAAGAAGCCTACAGAACACCAAATAGGGAGGACCACTAAAAAAAAAACTCCCCTCGTCACATAATAATTAAAACACCAAACATACAGAATAAAGAAAGAATATTAAGAGAAGCAAAGGAAAAAGGCCAAGTAACACACAAAGGCAAACCTGTCAGAATTACACGTGACTTCTCCAACGAAACACTGAAAGAAGCAGAAGGTCATGGATAAACAAACACTAAGAGATCACAGATGACAGTCTAGACAACCATACCAGCAAAGCTTTCAATCACTATAGATGGAGAAAACAAGATATTCCATGACAAAACCAGATTTAAACAATACATATCCACTACAGTAAGTACTGGAAGTAAAACTCCAACCCAAAGAAGTCAACTACACTCACAAAAACATAGGCAATATATAATTCCACTTTACCAAAAGCCAATAGAAAACCAAATGGTAAATCCACAGACAATAACAACAACAACAACAAGTCAAAAACAAACAAGAATTAACACTCAATGGTCCTTAATTTCCCTGGTCTCAACTAGCCTATAAAAAGACACTTGCTAAGAGAATGGATACGAAGAGAGAATCCACCCTTCTGCTGTATACAAGAAACACACCTCAACTTCAAAGACAAGTAACACCTCAGAGTAAAGGCTTGGGATAAGATTTTCCATTCAAAAAGGATCCATGAAAAAAGCTGGTGTAGTTATCCTAGTATCAAACAAATTAGACTTCAAACTAAAATCAATCAAAAGAGATAAAGAAGGTCATTTCATATTCATTACAGGAAAAATCCATCAGAAAGAAGTCGCAAATCTTAACGCTATGCCTCAAATACAAAGGCACCCAAGTTCAGAAAAGAAACATTACTAAAACTCAAATCACACATAAGACTTCACACACTTATAGTGAGAGACTTCAACATCCCATTCTCAAAATTAGACAGGACAACCAGAGAGAAATTTAACAAAGAAACTAACAGAAGTTATGATCCAATTGGGTTTAACAGACACATAAACAACATTCCATCCAAACACAAAAGAATGTACGTAATTCTCAGCACCACATGGAACCTTCTCTAAAACTGACCACATACTTGGCAACATAGGAAATTCAACAGGTACAAAAAAATTGGAATAACCCCCTGTATCTTAACAGATAATCATGCTTTAAAGAATTCAGCAACAACACAATTTGCAGAAAACCTACAAACTCATGGAAATTGAACAATGTGCAATTGCACCATTTCTGGGTCAAGGAAGAAATAAAGAAAGAAATTAAAGACTTCCTAGAATTTAATGAAAATAAAGACACAACATACCCAAACTTGTAGGACACTTTGAAAGCAGTGCTGAGAGGAAAGTTCATACCACTAAGTGCTCACATGAAGACACTGGAGAATAGTCAAACTAGAAAATTAAAAGCTCGACTGAAAGCTCTAAATAAATTGAAGCAGGCTCACCCCAAGGGAGTAGATGCCAGGAAATAATCAAACTGAGGGCTGAAATCAATAAAGTCTAAACAAAGAAAACAATAGCAAGAATCAATGTAACAAAGGGTTGGTTCTTTGATAAAATCAACAAGACAAACTTTTATTCAAACTAATGCAGGGAAAGAACATGCAAATTAACCAAATAAGAAATGAAAAGGGGGACCTAACAACAGACACTGAGGAAATCCAGAGAATCTAAACCTGGACTCCACAAAATTCGAAAATTCAAAGGAATGGACAATTTTCTGGATACCTTTTACTTACCAAAATTAAATGAAGAACAGATACGTGGACTCTGGAATCCAGTTGCAGAGAGGGAGGAGTGATGAGCAAAAGGGTCAAAACCAGGTTGGTGAAACCCACAGAAACAGCTCATGGACCTCAGATTGATAGCTGGGAAACCAGCATAGGACTGTTCCAGACCCCCTGAACAAGGATGTCAGTTTGGAAGTCTGGTTAATCTATGGGGCCTCTGGTAGTGGGTCAGTATTTATCCCCAGTACAAGAACGGACTATGGGAGCACAATACTCATAGATGCATACTCTCTCAGCCTAGACACAAGGTGGGGGGAGGGGTTTCTAGGCCCTGCTCCAAATGATATGACAGACTTTGAAGATCCCCCATGGAAGGCCTCACCCTCCCTGGGGAGCAAAATGGGGAAGGGATAGGAGTCAGTGGGGGACAAGAAGGAGGGGAGGCAGAGGGAACTGGGATTGACATGTAAAAGAAGCTTGTTTCTAATGTAAATTTTAAAAGGGGGAAAATACTACAGTTATTAAAACAAAACAAAACAAAAGAACAGATAAGCTATTGAAACAGACCTGTAACCCCTAATGAAATGGAAGCAGTCATCAGAAGTCTCCCAACCAAAACAAGCCCATGCCCAGATGGCTTCTGTGCACAATTCTACCAGAAATTCAAAGAACATATCTAATACCAATACTCCTGAAATTGTTCCACAAAACAGAAGGTTCATTGCCAAAACTCTTTATGAAGCTACAATTACTTTCATACCCAAGTCACACAAAGACACAACTAAGAAAGAGAACTACAAACCAGTATCCCTCATGAATATTGATCCAAAAATACTCACTAAAATACTGGCAAATTGAATCCAAGAATACATCAGAAAAATCATCCACCTTGATCAAGAAGGATTCAACCTACTGATTCAGGGATGGTTCCACATGTGAAAACCTACCAATGTGATCTACCATATAAATAAACTGCAAAAGAAAAACCACATGATCACCTCACTAGATGCTAAAAAAAGTCTTCGACAATATCCAACACACCTTCATGATAAAGATCCTACAGAGATCACAGATAACAGGAAAATACCAAAAAATAATAAAAGCAATATACAGTAAACCAACAGCCAATATTAATCTAAATGGAGAGAAACTCAACGTGATTCTTCTAAAATCAGGAACTAGACAAGGCTATGCACTCTCTCCATAACTCTTCAATATGGTACTTGAAGTTCTAGCTAGAGCAATAAGACAACAAAAGGAAATCAAGGGGATACAAATTGGAAACAAAGAAGTCAAACTTTCACTATTTCCAGATGATATGATAGTTTACATAAGTAACCTGAAAACTCTACACAGAAACACCTACAACTGATAAACACCTTCAGCAAAGGGGCAGGATACAAGATTAACTCAAAAAATAAAAATAAAAAACAAAAACAAAAGTAGACCTACTATATACAGACAATAAATGTGCTGAGAAAAAAAATCAGACAAACATCACCCTTTACAATAGTCACAAACAACATAAAATATCTTGGGGGCAATGCTAACCAAACAAGTTAAAGACCACATACTATAGCAAGAACTTTGAGTCTTTAAAGAAAGAAATTAAAGAAGATACCAAAAAATGGAAAGATCTCCTATTCACTTGGATAGGTAGGATCATCATAGTAAAAATGGCAATCTTGCCAAAAGCAAGCTACAGATTCAATGCAATCCCTATCAAAATCCCAGCACAATTCTTCACATACCTTCAAAGAATAATAATCTACTTTATATGGAGAAACAAAAGACCCAGAATAGCCACAACAAAACTGCACAATACAGGAACTTCTAGAGACATCACCAATTCTGACTTCAAGCAATACTATAGAGCTACAGTCCTGAAAACAGCTTGATATTAGCACAAAAACAGACAGGTAGACCAATGGAATCAAATTGAAAAACCTGATATTAACCTACACAGCTACGAACACCTGATTTTTGACAAAAACACTAAAACTATACAATAGAAAACAGAAAGTCTCTTCAACAAATCGTGATGACATAACTGGATGCTGGCATGTACAAAGCTGTAGATAGATCCATGTCTATCGCCATACACAAAACTTAAGTCCAAATGGATCAAAGACCACAACATAAATCCAGTCATGCTGAACCTCTTAGAAGAGAAAGTGGAAGTACCCTTGAACAAGTTGTTACAGGAGACTGCTTCCTGAACATAACACCAGTAGCACAGACACTGAGATTGACAATTAATAAATGAGACCTCCTGAAACTGAGAAGCTTCTATAAGGCAAAGGACACAGTCATCATGACAAACCAGCAGACCACAGAATGGGAAAAGATCTTCACCAACCCCATATCTGACAGAGGGCTGATCTCCAAAATTTACAAAGAACTAAAGAAGCAAGTCTCCAAACGACCAAAGAATCCAATTAAAAAGTGGGGTACAGAACTAAATAGAGAATTCTCAATACAGGAGTCTAAAATGGCTGAGAGACACT
Source organism: Mesocricetus auratus (assembly GCF_017639785.1). Taxonomy (NCBI): domain Eukaryota; kingdom Metazoa; phylum Chordata; class Mammalia; order Rodentia; family Cricetidae; genus Mesocricetus; species Mesocricetus auratus. The sequence continues at coordinate 4,849,793 of NW_024429228.1, read as the reverse complement.
TAAGAAAGTGCTCAACATCCTTAGCCATCAGAGAAATGCAAATCAAAACAACTCTGAGATACCATGTTCCTCCTGTCAGAATGGCTAAAATCAAAAACACCAAAGACAGTTTATGCTGGAGAGGATGTGGAGAAAGGGGAACACTCCTCTACTACTGGTGGGAGGGCCAACTCGTACAGCCACTTTGGAAATGATTCCTCAGCAATACGGAATCAGTCTACAACAAGATCTAGCAAACCCACTCTTAGGCATATACCCAAAAGATGCACAGTCATACAACAAGGACATCTGTTCAACTATGTTCATAGCAGCATTATTTGTAATAGCCAGACCTGGAAGCAACCTATATTATCCTTAATTGAAAAATGGATAGACAATATGTGGTACATTTACACAATGGAGTACTACTTAGCAGAAAAAAACAATGGAATCTTGAAATTCGCAGACAAATGGTTGGAACTAGAAGAAACCATCATGAGTGAGGTAACCCAGTCACAAAAAGACAAATATGGTATGTACTCTCTCATACATGGATTTTAGACATAGAGCAAAGGATTACCAGCCTACAATCATACCACCAGAGAAGCTAGGAAAAAAGGCTAAGAGAAACATACATGTTCCCCCGGAAAAGGGGAAAGAGTGGGGGGAGGGGAGCAGGAGCTAAGAGAAAGAGAAGGACAGAAGAGGAGCGGAGAGGAAGACATGAGGGAGCAGGAAAGTTGAGTTGGGGGAAGAATGAGGAGAGCAAGGTAAGAGATACCATAATAGAGGGAGCCATTACAGGTTTAAAGAGAAAACTGGCACTAGGGGAATGTCCACAGATCTACAAGGTTGACCCCAACTAGTAATTTAATCAATAGTCGAGAGGCTATCTTAAATACCCTTCTCCAATAATGAGATTGATAATTACCTTATATGCCATCCTAGAGCCTTCATCTAGTAGCTGATGGAAGCAGAAGCAGACACCCACAGCTAAACACTGAGCTGAACTCTAGAATCCAGTTGCAGAGAGGGAGGAGTGATGAGCAAAGAGGTCAAGACCAAGCTGGTGAAACCCACAGAAACAGATGACCTGAACAAGGGGGAGCTCATGGACCCCAGACTGGTAGCTAGGAAAGCAGTATAGGACTGATCCAGACCCCTTGAACATGGGTGTCAGTGAGGAGGACTTGGCAATCTACGGGGCTTTTTGTAGTAGATCAGTATTTATCTCTGGCATATGAATGGACTTTGGGAGCCCATTCCACATAGAATGATTTTCTCTCAGCCTAGATATATATGGGAGGGCCTAGGCCTTGCTCCAAAAGATATGGCAGACTTTAAAGATCCCCCATAGAAGGCCTCACCCTCCCTGGGGAGCAGAAAGGGTTAGGGGTAGGGAGCTGGTGGGGGGCAGGGAGGAGGGGAGGAAAAGGGAACTGGAATGGACATATAAAAACAATCTTGTTTCTAATTTAAATAAAAAAATAGGAAAAAAAGAAAAAAACAATGTTGGAAATTGTGGTGAAGAACTGCAGCGCATGGGCATAAACTGCACTACAATATGATTCATAAATGAGTTCATATCAGTCTAATGCCACAACGTCTGCCTGCTAACACCCTCCCATCTGCACACTAATAACGTCCTAACTAGTATTTGTCTTTTTAAATTCATTGGGCTGTGGAAAGACCATAAAATCCAAAGAACATGAAATATTTCAGTATTATAGCTAAAATAGATGGGAATAATTCAGATGGGACAAGATAGATATTTGAGTCATAAATTTAGGTTATAGTGGGTCTTCAGGTAACATATGCATACCACTTTAATGAATACAATAGTGGGCAGCATTATCTTAACAACTATATGAGTGGAAGATATACAGTTAGTATGAGATTCTAACTGCTTTGAAATAAATTATTTTCCATATTCAACAAGTTTGACTTAATTACAAACGTTTCTAATTCACATGCATAGTAACAAGATTACAAAGTTATGACAAGCTAGCTGACATCCTTACCATTTCACATACTTCAATTTTCTCTTGTAAAAAGGAGATTTGATTTTTTAATTCCTCCTCCTTTTTCTGATAATCCTTTAGCAAATGGTTTTGCTTCTCCAGCTGCTGGTGTTGGGCGTGGACCTGCTGCTTCACTTGAACGAGCTCCGCAGCAGTGGTACTGTGGGTGCTGCTACGCAATGTCTCACTGGCCTGTAACTTGAAAACAGAAGGAAACTTCAACCTACTGAACGCTCAATGACTGTTCATGAACAGACTTCTGGAGTCTTATTCTGCCGACACTGGCTCTCTGTGACCTCTCTTCTCTTCAGGACTTTGAGATCTGCTGATGCTATGACTGGACTGATAGACTGAGACACCAAAGTATCCTCTAAAAGATAGTTCAGACAAAGCAGTTCTAGTGAGGGAAAGAGGACCGAGGTCACAATGCCAAGAGAAGTGGTCAGGAACATACTGCTGCATCCTGGCTACTTTTCAGACTCTAGTTCCAATATCTTTCAAAGTCTTGACTATGTTTCTGTCCCTAAATTCTGTAGGACACCTGCATACTTCCAGTGAACTCTCAGGCTTAAGATATTTCATGTTGTTTTGGGATACTTGCTGTCAAACTCTGAGCAATGCAATCAGCCATTGTGATAGCCAGGGTTCCTGCTGCTGAATAAAACACCACCGCCAAAACCAAGTTGGTGAGGAAGGGTTTATTTGCCTTATGCTTCCATCATCAAAGGATGTCAAGCCAAGAACTCAAACTGAGCAGGAAGCTGGAAGCAGGAGCTGTCTTAGAGGCCATGGAGGATTGCTGCTTGGTGACTTACTCCTCGTGGTTTGCTCAACCTGCTTTCTTAGAGAAAACAGGACCACCTTCCTAGGATGGCACTACTCATAATGGGCTGAGCCCTCTCTCACCAATCACTAGTTAGGAAAATGCCTCACAGGCCAATCTTATGGAGGCATTTTCTCAAGTGAGGTTCCCTTCTTTCAGATAACTCTAGGTTATAATACTAGCCAGGGTGGATTCCCAAGTAAACATAAAGTAAATGAAAGGTGTAGAGTAGATCCAGTTACCATTTACAACCTGACTAAAACCATGCCAGGATTACAAAGATCCAACACAACTAGAGTGATGTCTGCAAAAATCCACTCAGCCCACCTTGGTAAGATTTTGTAGACTTTCAAAATAGAAATAGGGAGTTTTTATATAAATAATAACAGGAAACCACTCACGAAATATGAATTCAATTCTTGGCTATGCTGGTCAATGGTGGCAGGGTACACCTTGGACACCAGGACTCGGGAGGCAGAGGCATGCGGATCGATGTGAGGAGGCCAGCCTGGTCTACATAGTGATTTCCGGGAAAGACTCCAAAGCTACATAGAGAAACTCTGTCTCCAAAAAACAAACAAACAATTACTGATTACTATAACAACACAAATTTACCAATGTTTTCAATACACTACCATAGTACACTAAAATACTTCTTTTAGTACACCAAAAGCAGAAAATGGCTTAATAGCAAATTTTGATTTGTTCAGGAATGTGAAAAAGTTATAATTCATTGCTACAAAATCAATAAACTATGTTGGACACATAACACTTACATGCTGGAATTGAATCTGTAATTTCTGACTTTGTTCTGTCAATTGGAAAAATTCTTTCATTGTCTCATCCTTCTCTTTTCTTGCTTGCTGCAAATTAGCAATTAGCTGAGTAATGATGCTGTCTCGTTGTTTGATGGCAGCTTCAAATTCATATAACTAAGAGAAACCAGTGAAGACTGTAAATATTCGCTTTTAGGTGTTTTTCCCCCCCACAGTTTAGTAGTTTTTCCTGACAGCTACTGGCCTGTCCAAATAAATTTTATTTCAAAACTAACTTTGAAAACATGTATCTGCATTAAGGAAGAAAGAGAATATATTTGGGTTGACTTTTTCTATGTTTTCGTATAGGAGAAGCATCTTTATACTTTGGAGTGCCCTGATTTATTCTACACAATAGCAACAGCCACGTTTAACCTGAGCTTGATTCTGAAGAGGCTGGGATGAAGTATGCTGTCATTTTTATCAGTGTCCCTCTTCATCTTGACTTACATGCAAAGCAGATGTCACTGTCACCAGTAAGATGACTTACAAGGACTTGCTGACATTCCTAAGGGGTTTAAGTCATACTTTTTGTGGTTTACACCAACTTCTCTCAGACTGATGACAAAAAAGACACCTGTCTTACAGGAGTGGTTTCACTCTACCTACTTTACATAGTTAAATTTTGAAAGTCCTAATATTACAGCTGTGTTTCTGCAATCCTCATTTTAAATGGGTTTGTGGATGCTATCTATGTACAGGAACAAAAATTATGAAATGACCTGGGTTGTCATTGCAAAGCCCCCCGTGTAATGAGCACACACACACACTACCATTCACATGTATAACAAACCAGAGGTGAGCGCACCCTCTGCAGCACTTCCGTCCCACAGGTGGCCCTCATTCCTTCCAATTGTTGAGTTAGTTCTTCAATCTCATGCTGTTTCCCAGCCAAATCATTTTCAGTCATCTCGACATGGGTCTGACTGCACTGAGCTCCTTGTTCAGAATGAGAGTTTTCAAGGCCAAATTCTTCTTCCTAAATCAATCCACAGTTTTTAATTATTCAGTACTAGCAACATTCCTCAGGCAGAGGGATGAAACTTAAAATACCACAGCACAGTCCATTTTAAAACATTTCTACCTCCTGCAAGTTCATTAGTACAAAAACCTGCTTTGGTAGTAATGAGATAGATACCTTAACAGCATATAAGGATTTCTGCACTGCAGAAAGGAGATAACTGATTTTGTTAACTATTAAAAACAAATAGAAGTACATGCAGGAAAGCATTTTAAGCAAGGTGGGTGGGTGCCTTTACACAGTATAAAACATTAGTATCATAAATAGTTTAAATACTATATATCCTTAATAAATTTGTAGGCTTTCCTGTTTTTTCTGAAAACAACAGTCATTTATTGATATAAAAACAATCTTTGATCTTACAATGCAGCTTCTCTTCCATTCAGCACTAATTTCTTCACACTCCTTTTCCATACAAAGGATATTTGGACAGGCTACGGACTGTTATGGCTTTCAGTGTATGGATGTGAGGTCAGAGTTCAATGTCAGGTGTCTTTCTCAGTCTCTCTCCATCCTAATATTTTGAGATGGAGAGCTGAAACATGAACCTGAGACTCACTGGTTCCGCTGGACTGACTGAGCCAAAGCCCCAGGAATCCTGTGTTGACTTCCCCAGTGCTGTGATTACAGAAACCACCAATCACACCTGGCTTTAACACAGGTGCTGAGGAAGCAAACCCAGGACCCCATTCTTCAACAGCAAGTACTTCAGAGCTGCACCATCTCCCCAGCCCCTGAAAAGGCTTTGTCATCGCCTCTTTGGCTTCCCTCTCCTCTGCAACTGTCTACCGGTCTCTAAGATGAAAGAAACATCACGTTGATAGCCCAGCCAACAGGCACAATGAAGGAGCCCACAGTGGAAGACTCCTCAGTACACTCTTCATTCTCTTGTTTTGTCATCACAACTGCTTTCTTGCTGCCAGACAGGCATGTGAAAAGCCTAAACACTATTGTATGATCTTAGAAGTGTTTGTGCCAACCTAAAGAGCTTCCATAAACGCTTTAGCACCACAGTTGGCAATGGTGCCCAAACTGCCCAAACAGCAATGCCCATGTCCACCAAATTCAGAGGACTGAAGGCTGGGAATGAGTCAAGACTTTACCACAGTTCAAACTGGAAAAACCAGCCAGGATCTGATTACACTAACCAAGGCATCAGAAGCATTAGAGACCAGCTAGTGAAGGAAACATCCCTGTTGGGATAGGACAGAAATGACGATCAAACATGTAAAATTGGCAATTGCTCAAAGGTCTCCATCTCATGATTTGCAGCATTCACTCTCTCAGGCGTACAGAAAGGGCTGCAAGAAGTAGAAAGGATTATCCTTGCTTCATTAACATGCAGCGACCTTCTTTATCCTTTCTGATCGACTCTGGTATAAAGTGCATTCATCAGATAAGAGTACACCTACCTGTGTTGGTTTTTAAGCTTCCTCTTACCTGGTATGTGCACTCTGATACATTCACTTTCAGTGTACAATGTCTTTGTCGGTGAGATGTATTTCTCACAGACAACAAGCAATTATATTTTCTTTATTTTGTCGTCCAACCAATTTTAATTGAAAAGTAGGGTCTATTTACAATTAGTGCTATTATTGACCGCACTCTGCTGTTTCCTATAACTCTGTTGATTGTTTTCTGGTTCCAAGTTTTCTTGGTTTGGTTTGGTTTTTTGCATCCCCATCCACTCCCAGTCCCCCATTGGGGGTTTGTTGAAATGCAGAGTAAGACAGAAATGCTTTCTACCTACTTTTCCTTCATTCATCTACTTTCTGATTACTTACTCTTCCCTGTGCTTTTGTGACTGAGATTGTCTCTCTTGTCCTCTGTGTGTGACACTTGTCAGAGTGTCTTTTACACTGCTAGCTTGCTTGACACGAATGGCTTTCGCTTGTACTTATCCCATCCTTTTTTGGCATAGTATTCTTCAAAGGTAGTTTTTAGAGGCTGTGCTTGTAAATCCATACTGACCACAGAGGAAATTTTATATAGTTTGAATCAGATATCCATTTATTTATCCATTGTTGGTTAATTTCCTGGTCAGTCTACCAATAAGTGCATTCTTAGCTCCAAAATATATTACATTTCTTCAGAAAAAAGGTTCTACCCATATTATAAATATAAAATTGTGTTATGTTAATTTAAGCATAAATGGTTCTCTTTTCTATTTGAAACCTGCAATACACTGAAATTTATGAAATGTACTAATTGCTGACACATTTACACTTAGAGAAAGGTTTTCATGTTCTCTAACTCTGTACCAAAGAAATGGTGATCATATTAAAACACTAAGACAAATAACACAAAACTATTACCATCATAGGACGAGGACTCGTCATAAAGAGATCATCTCCACTTAACAGTTTCTCACCTAAAGTCACTGCCACACCATTAGTGCCAATAAAAAAGTCCATATGGTTAATGTGAATCCACACATTTGTGGAAAGCTCTACTCAAAACAAATTATCAAAAAGAAGAAAAACTGCTGTGCTAAATGAGACCAGTTCTCAGTGGTCTTCCATTTAGAAACCCAGCAGCAGGGCCTCTCCCAGACGCTAACCAGGTCACCATGGCCTTCTGCCTAGAAACCCAGTATGAAAGCCTTTCCCAGATACTAATCAGAATCTCTATGTATTTGAAGATAAATCTACAGAATGGTAAATGTGTCAGCTAGCATTGTGAAAAACAGCAGCAGTAGAATATATCTATGGCTTGCTAACCATTTATGCTGTTGTTATTGTATTTATAGAAATGTAACAGAAGTCTGTAAAAATACAAGAAATAAAGTACCAACAATCAATAATTTTAGTGTTATAACAATTTTTGCCTATAAAATTTGAAATTGTTAATCTTACCTCTTGTGAAATGTAGTAGTTTGCTGTCACAGAAATTTCACTTTCAGGCTAAAAGAAAAGTAAACAATTTACAATTATACCTTTTCCCTGTATTTACTTACACAAAGCAACTATTGTTGGTAGCATAATGATTAACTACTACATAAAAAGCTACTAAAACCAAGTGATATACTATGAAAACCTAGCAGAAATTATTCAGATCTTTAAAATTTCACCTATGAATTAGAGTCTAAGTAGTAAATTGTTCTCCATATAAAAAATTATCAAGGGTACATGTTCTTATACACAGTACCTACCCTTTGTAAGTCATAAACACCAAAGTATGATTTCTCCACACTTTATAACTCCTAAATAAGAGTCCTAAATGCTCCTATCAGAAGTATCACTTCTTCAAAAGTATTCATCAGATCTTGATGCTAAAAGTAATTACCTGAGAGCAATGGCACCCTTTGATGTTACAATGCTCTTACAGCGTACCAAGCACTCGATTAAAAACATTTGCTGAAGGCTAGAGAAATGGCTCAGCAGTTAAGACTATTAGCTGGTCTTCTGGCCTCCATGGGCACTGCATTTATGGGAAGCAAACATAAACCCCCATAGTCAAAATATCTAAACAGATAAACAATGTAAATATCACACATTTTTGCTTTATCCCAGATTTTGGGCATGAGGTCAGGGGCATTGGAAGTTCTCTCTCAAGTGTGAAGGAATAGAATAAAGAAATAAATACTAATTATTCTAGTTTCTGTTTTTACTGTCCAAGACAAACACACACACACACACACACACACACACACACACACACACAACTCTAACATAAAACAAAAGAGAGTTTATAAATACTATCACTGTAATTCCTCATCTATTCCTACAGAAACACTATTTAACATTCAAGATCAAGTTCTGCAATGGCCTTCCCAAGAAGTAGTGACTGCTTGCAGGAAAAGAAATAAGCTTGTCTCTAGTCTAAAATCCTAGAGTTCCTAACTCAGGAGGCTCTGTTCACACAGTTAATTAGTTACAGGACTACTTCCGGTACCATCCTCAGGATGACTGCTGATCTGCCTTGAGACAAGGTCTCTCACTGACATGAACTGACTAAGTAGGTGAGACTAGGTGCCCACTGAGCCCCAGGAACCCTTCTATCTGTCTCCCTAGCATGGGGATTATGAATGTAAACCACCACTCTCAGCATTTTAATCGGAGCTCTAGGAACTGAATTGAGGTCTGCAGCCCATGATGTTCTTTTCTAAATCTAAAGTTTCCTGTGACACAATCCCTCCATATGACAATTAAGTACACATTGTATATTAAAATCTTGTACCAAAAATAAATAGCTTAGCTGGGTGGTAATGCATGGCTTTAATCCCAGCACAAGAGAGTTACAGGCAGGTGGATCTCTGTGAGTTCAAGGCCAGCATGGTATAGAGTGAGGTCCAAGTGAGCCAGGGTCACACAGAGAAACCCTGTCTCAAAAAAAAAAAAACAGCCCCCCTCAAAAGAATAAACAGAATGATTAGTCAGTTATGGTGGTACACGCCTTTAATCCCAGCACTTTGGAGGCAGAGGCAGGTGGGTCTCTGTGAGGATGTCTAGGACTACATAGAGAGACTCATCTCAAAAAAGAAAAAAAGATTAACAAAAGTTACTGCATTCAAAATGATAAACTACAGCAAAGAATCCAAATATCAATATACTATAATGTTAAAAAAAAATCCATCTTGCCAGGCGTTGGTGGCGCACAGCTTTAATCCCAGCACTTGGGAGGCAGAGACAGGTGGATCTCTGTGAGTTCCAGGCCAGTCTGGTCTACAGGGCAAGTTCCAGGACAACCTCCAAAGCAATATGGCTCAGGCATGGTCTCTAGTGTGTGTGTGCACGTGTATGCTTCTGTTTCAAGTCCTCTTACTCAATACACACATGTGAACCACACTTGAATTCTAATGACTTAACAATCTATCCTACATAAGGAGACTTGAAACATAAATTCATATAAAAGACTGTGTAACAACTGCTGTTTTAATTATATATTTAACTTATTTATTAATTTGTATGTGCATGACATGGGGGAACATGCACAACATGTCAAATGTGAGATTACACTGAAAATATGGGGGAATTGATTACCTTTCCTGTTTCCATGCGCTCTGGGAATTGAACTCAGGTCACCATGCTTCTGCGGAAAGTGCCTTTACCCACTAACCCTTCTTGCCAGCCTTCTACCAACCGTTTAACAAAATGGGACCAGTAACTCACAGGAATCTAGACCTGATTTCCGTAGGAAAAATGGTTCAGTGCATAGTAATTCATCATTGGGATAACTTTACAGAATACAGCTGCGGCATGTAAGTAAAGCTGTCTCCATGTGAAGCACAAATGCTTGTTCTACAGTGCATTCAGTTATATTTTCAGTGTGTCTCCCTCTTCCCTTCTCCTCCTGTCCCCCTCTCCAAAGTCTCACTCCACAGCCCAGGCACGCCTCTACCTCCCCAGCCCTCCCATATAATGTTTAACTTTACCTGTCACCTAGACACAACCTAGAATCACCTGGGGAGAGGCTCAGTGAGGACTCATCTACATAGGGTGGCCTGTGATGAATTTTTCTTAATTGGGCTAACTGATGTGGAAAGATGGAGCCCAATCTATGTACCAGTATTCCCTAGGCTTGGGTCCTGAACTTTTTAAGAGTACACAAAGGGAGCTGAACACTAGGTAGGCACCCATTTATTCTCCCTGGGTTGTGGGATGAAATAGGATTAGCTTCCTCGAGCTTGAATTACCTGCAATGGTGGACTAGACCCTGGAATCATAAGTCAAATAAACTCTTTCTTCCCCTAAGATGCTTTTATTGTGGGTATTTATTACAATAGCAGAAATGAAACTACATCGCACTTCAGTCTCCATGTGCTGAAGTTTCCCATGTGTGAAGACAGGCTGAACAAACCATGGGTAGCAAACCAGTAAGCAGCACCCCAATGGCCTCTGCATCAGCTGCTGTCCTCTTTGAGTTCCTGCCCTAACCTCCTCAGGGATGCACAGAAATGTGGAAGCATAAGCCGAATAAACCCTTTCCTCTCCACCCTGCTTCTGGGGTGTGGTATTCTGTCACAGCAACAGAAACCCTAACTAGTACAATTCCTATCTATTCTACTCTTATTTCTACATAAATCTACTGTAGCACAACATTAAAATAATATCCATCCTCCTAATACTCTCCTGAGTAACCCATCCCTCTATTTCTCATTTGGTTGGTGAGCCAATCACCTACCAACAATTTTAATCCATTCTAACTCCACCATTTCAGAAAGTTACACCATTAAACAAGAGGGAGGGGACTTGGGAATTAGGATTCTCACTGCTTTTTATCTTTGCAAATGCCTTTATTTCTGCACAGAGTTTGCTTCCCTTACTTTTTTGTTAACCCCTCGATGATTCCCACTCATCCTTCCAATATTACCCTTCCAAAGCTACCCAAGTAGCACACACAAGGCTGGCTCTCTCATCCTCTGTACTCTGAGTAGCAGGTTCACTGTTGCTGGCATGGGTCTGATAGAAGTACAGTGGTTTCTTTGTATCTGCTTTCCTCATCTTTGCATTGTGAATGTCCAATAAATAGCTTTTGCATGAAGCCCACAGGTCTCCCTCAGAAGTTAGTAAATATTTTAGGTCTAGTTACTACCATACTGTTGAAATTTGCAAGAAGGGACAAAAGTCATCATTAAACTGCACATTGAGCTGATGGCCACTCTCATTACACTGACGTTCCACTCAGAACTATGCTGAAAATCTGGAAGCACTCACTTCAACTAAGACCTGATTATGCTTCTCTATTTGTTCACAGGGAAGAGCTCTCATTTCGGTGGAATCAGGATCCCCGGCTGATTCTACACCTTGAGAACCATTCATGGACATCTCATCGGTTTGTTCATTAATATCTGAGTTGTGTTCATCTTGTTTATAGCTTGAATTTTTTTTAGTCTTCTTAGTAGTCTGCCCATCACGTCGGGCTTTTCTTTGTCGATACTGAGAAAGCTATAGGGGGAAAAAGAAAGCGGCATTATCACATAAGATTTTTTTATCATTATTAAAGCTCTGGGTCATTTTATTAAGCTATCACTAAAAGGAGTGACAAAATAAAGGACATTTGTCCTTTCCTTAATAGAGTAATTACTATTGAACTGCAAAGAAACTGGATGTTTCTGAGTCAGGACTAAGAAATGAAAATGTCTGAAAGAAAGAAAATCAGCCCAGAGTCAGAAGATGGAGAGAGAGGTAGGTGCTGAGAGTATTATTTTGGCTTTCAAATGTCTTAAAGCATGACACACACAAGGAGGTCAAGTGCATCATCCTTCATGGGTTTTCTGGGAATTTAACTTTACACTAAAGATAATGGGCTTGCGCCAAAAGATTTAGCTCTTTTTGTGGTTTATAGCCTTATCTATAAAGAAAATAATGGGAAGAGTCTAAATTCCAGAGACGGATGCTTTCCAGTCCTCAATCATTTCTATATCACCCTCAGGAGTCCCATAGCCTAGTGCCACCTATTCACACAATTTACTTACCATCCACAGCAGGGGACTATTCTTATTTAAGTTTAGTTTTTAAAGAGATGTTTAATCCTGGGCACCTCTTGCACTTGTGATTTCTTTTTAAAAACGTAGCCAACAAAGACACAGCTATCACTAAAACATTAAAGACTGATTAAAGTTATAAGAAAAATGGATGAGTACTAAAGAATTTGGGGATACAAGAACAGCAAACACTTTCAGTTTCCATGGCAGAAAGAAAACCATAAAAGGTAAAAGTCTTCTTCAATATTATACAATGTGTCTACCATTGAACCAGGACATGTAAAATACTATCATCTAGTCAGAATTATCATACAATATATAACTCAATGATGGGTGAACTAGTGAACCCTTATTAAAAATATTAATGCCAACCACTAATGACATAGTAGTGGCTATAAAACAGTATCCTAGTATAGTTATTATGAAAAGAAAACCATCACACCTCTTCTTAACAGAGACACAGCAGGTTTCACTCAGACTTCAACCATCAAGAATTATATCTAGCTTGGATTTTAGTAACTCTATACTCACGGCCATAATTAAATTTTGAAAAAAACAAGGTATAAAATTTTTGGTGTGTTTCCCAACTTGAACTACAGATATATTCTCCTACATTTAATTTCTCTGAGTATGGTTTGAGTAGTGTGTGTTTGCACATAGGTGTGCTTGCCTGAGTGTGTGCATGGGAGGCCAGAGGTTGACTGCAGGTACCATCCTGTATCACTCACCACTGAAGCAGGAGCTCATAGTGTTGGCTAGGTAGGCTGGCCAGCAATTCCAGGCATCTTCCTGTCTCTAGGACAGGAACTGATCACACCACCAGGCCTAGCTTCCTGTATGGATATCGGGGAGCTGAACTTTGCTTGCACAACCAAGCACTTTGCGTAGTAAGCCATCTCCCCAGCCTGAATTTCCTTTTTTATAAAATTGATTTTATATGAAACAAATACGTACCGCCACTTCTTAAATTTGAGTTCTTTAATCACACCAAAGAAAGCCAAAAGTAAGAACTAGGGCTTTTAATATATATATTGAAAAAAATATATGGAATATATATATACATGTATAATATATATACATATATACTAGAAATACTATAGACATATTGTAACTATTAACTGCACTAATTACAAAGATAGCAGATTAGTTATTATATATTTTGATAACACAATATCACTAATAATGTTAATATTACTATCAAAATAGGTGACAAACACTATGAATAACTATAGTATTTTTAAATTTTACCAACTGTAAAATAATATAAATAGGGGTGTCCTATTTTTTTAAAGACATTAATTCAGCAAGCACATACAGCAGCTACTAGTACCATACAACATAAAAATATACTAAGTTATTTAGCAATTCAGCAGTTATCTAAATCTTGTCTGCTTGAAGACAGGTGCAGTGCTGCTTCTTTGTACAGTATTAAGCCCCTGGAATACACTTAAAGCATACACTTATAAATAAACTGACTGGATTGCTGTTAAAATACTATCTGTAAATAGAATCAAAAGTCCAAACTCATCATGTATAAAGAAAAGTTCCTTCATGGAGAATGCAATGCCAAAAAATATTAAGAATGGTATTCTTAAAGCATACTTCAGAACCTGTTTGTACTATCATGCTACCATTAAAATTCATTAACAGCAGAAGACTTGAGAATTAAGATTTAGCTACAAAGAACTGGTTCTTTTAGTGTATCCAAATCATCTATCTAGTGTTTATCCAGGTGTATAAGTGCATCAATAAAAGCAAAATGAAAACACCAAATTATGGAAAGTTTGACTGAAAAGCAAAGCAACAGTCTACACTACTCAATCCAATGGACAAGACGTGCATGGACAATAATTGATTCGATAGCTGTATTTGGAATGGGTCAGTTCTAAACACATAAAATTACAAACACTGTGTTAGTCTGTTGTGGTAGACTATATGAAGTCTGGCGGCGGGGTGGGGGGTAACTAAGCAGAAGGCTCCATGAGGGCAAGGACTTTAGTTCAATTGTCTATACTCAACACCTAGAAAAGTACTCAGCTAAGTGTATGTGGAATAAAAGAGGGAAACCATCACTTAGAGAAGACACCTCTAAGCAATAATTTAAACCTCTTGATAACTGAGGTTACATAACACAAAGCATGCACAGCTCCACCAACTCAAGTACCATGGGTTCAGAACTGGATAAAAAATGTTCCAGTTACTCATCAAATTAATGAAAAACATGAAATTATCCTTCCTGCTTTTTTTCTTAAAAAAATAAAAATTGAAATTCTCATAAAAATAATATATACAAAAGCTATCTGGGATGAATTCTATTTAATTAAAAATGAAAGAAAAACAAAATCATATATATCCAGTTTCTTTTGACTACTTATTTTTACTTTAAATCTGAAAATCATACGGTAACAGATAAGTAAAAAGCTAGTCAGTTAAATAACCACCTGACACTGAAACCATACACTTTAACTCACTAAGAAAACATTTATTCTACAACAGGCTGGAAAGTCAGACACCAGCCATCTGTGTTTGCCATTTAGAAGCCAATTATAAAAATGTTAACATATGTAGTCACAGAAATAGTTACAAGATTTACTGGAAAGATACTGTGTCCATATAGATTTGTCTTTCAAAACTGGTTCAGATCCCAAGCAAATGTCTTACTATAACCAGGACAAGAATAACTGACTAAACAATCAGGTATTCCTAAACTCAAGAATTATGGTGTCATAAATGATCATTTCCAGCAAAAAAATTAAAAAACAGAATTTTCAAAAAATCCTATGAGACATGAAATGGTGCTAATTTCTATAATGTTATTTTTAAAAAGTCTTTATAATCTGCTTAGCTGTGTTCACTGAGGGTTGGCAAAGCTCATGAGTCAAAATATGTGTTCCTAACATTAGGACCTTTTAATCTAAGTCAGACTATTATTTCATAAAATTGTGAAAAATTAATATAAGATAAAGGTTTGAGCATGATTTCTGAACGTTGGGTTGGTTGTGGTGGTGCACACCTTTGATCCCAGCACTCATTGCACTCATGAGGCAGAGGCAGGCAGACCTATGTTCAGTTTAAGACAAACTTGATCTGTGTAGAATGAGACCGTGTGTGTGTGTGTGTGTGTGTGTGTGTGTGTGTGTGTCTGTGCGTGCGCTTACAAAACAATGTATTACTACTCCGGTAGCAACACACCTATCTGAAAATGGTTGCACTACTTGGAAAGACAAGCACACATTCTTTTAACAGTTCCCACTATTTTTACAACCAAGCTTGTTCAGTGGCTCATACGGTTCCTCATTACCTGGACTCTGTTCTCCTTGGAGTTTTTACGAACTAGTCTAATAAATCCAGTTATATTCTGGGTTTTTTTAGTCACTGCTAATCTAAAACAGCTAGTTGGGAGAAAAGGAGAGGGAAAGGAACAAGGCCAGATGACCACATCCAAAGCCATGAGAGCTGACAGAGAGCACAAAGGATAAGAAAGACAAAAGAGAAAAGGAGATCCACTGGGCCTGGTGGCACAGATCTATAGTCCCAGCACTCAGGAGGCATAGACCGGGAGTTCAAGGCCAGCCTGAGTCACATGACACTTTGCCTAAGAACACAGATACCTAACAACACAGAAGCTCAACTATATAACACAAGCAGTAGTGGAATAAGAGATTACACGTCCAGGATCATACTAAAGTAGGAAACCTATCAACACTGTCATATTCTGTGTGACACTCAGGTCAGAGAGCACACACTGTACCACACTATGCTTGATGAAGTTTTATTATGTTTGAAAAATGGTAGCTGAACATTTTCTTGCATGGTCATAACACAAATATTTTAGGGCTGGAGATATGGCTTGGCATTGAAAAAACAGTACACAAGCATTGCTTTCCCACAGATATCTTCCATGTTAGTTATTTTCCTTGTTATTTCCTACTTGCTTAGTGGGCTTAATTATTGTCTCTGATAACCTAGTTTTAAACAACAATTCTTAAATCTTTCCTGGTAAATTGATTGGTAAGTTGTTCCACTGACAATTTTCATTTATGTAGAACACAAAAATGATCATTGTAGAAACAGCTCATCAGGTATACATTGTAGTATATGTTATGAAATGATTTACACCAACTTAAATCCAGTACACAAGAATCATCCTTTTCTGAAGCCAGCTTGGATTACACATTGAGATCAAGGCTACCCTGAACTATGGTCTAAGATTGCTAAAAAAGAAAGAAGGGGAGGCAGGAGTAAGGACAGGAAAAATACAATCTAAACAAAGTCTCTATGTTTACAAAGGGATGCACACTCTGTCTTCAATTCCTTCGATGCACGGAAGGTGCTCACTTTCTCAGATTGCACAATGGTAAGCAAAGCTGGGCTTCTAAAGATGCTGATTCCCCTGTTCCTCCATTTATACATAGAATGCTACACACACATTCAAATCTAGACTCTACATAGAGGGTGCTTATGGGAAAGTCAGCTAAACATATTCTAGAGATACAAAGGTAACTCCTGCACATATTCTGTAACAAACCAATCCTGAGCATGTACCACCGTATCTCTGCAGTATCCCTTCATTCGTTACTGACCTGCTCTCCTCTGTTAATGTGAGAGAAGAAAAAAGGAAATAGATGTCTTACTTAGGGTGACTATTGCTATGATGAAACACCGTGACCAAAGCAACTTGGAAAAGCTTTATTTGGCTTCTATTCCCATATCACAGTCATCATCAAAGGAAGTCAGGACAAACTCACACAGGGCAGGAACCTGAAGGAAGAGCTGGAGCAGGGTCCTTGGTGCTGCTCACTGGCTTGCTCCACATGGAGTGCTCCACCTTAAACAGCCCAGGACACCAGCCCAAAGGGCACCGCCCACAATGGGCTGGGCTCACCCCCCACCAATCACTAAGAACAGTGCTCCATGGGCTTGCCTATAGCCAGAACTTAAGGAGACATTTTTTTTTTTCAATTGAGGCTCCCTCCTCTTGGATGACTGTAGCTTGTGTCAACTTGACACAAAGCCAACATCTACAATAGGAAAAATTAATTGTCCCCACCTATGAAAACATAATATCTCCAAGATACCTTCATTTTAGGAAGCAAGGAAGGCAAAAGTAAGCTCACAGAGGTAATTTCAGAAAGAAATCATTACATTCAATTCATGTGTGAAATATTCATTCAGCCCACTGAAGGACACCTACATAGAATTCTGGATTGTTTACAGGTCTTGTCATACACATACGCCCACACGAAACTGAACTCAACAAATACATTAATAGCGATTCTATAGGTGTTGTTTGGGTTATAGAACCTTTTGATGCCAAGAATTTCCATTCCACACACTACAAAAAGTCGCATGCTCTGACAAAGACCTTCTACACAAATATGCAAAAGAAGAGAAGGAGGAGGAGGAGGAGGAGGAGGAAGGAGGAGGAGGAGAGAACCCCTTCTAAAAAAAACGCCCCCTCAGCCAAGCTCACAGCTGGCACTTGTGGCACACTCAAGCCACGCCGCTGGCCAGGCAGCTGTCACGGGCCAATCACACACACCCAAGAGTGCCAGCCTGACACCTAAAGGCAGCAGGATGGTGATCAGAGCACGGGTGTCCCTCAGAGTAAAGAAATCCCTAAACTCGAACTCAGAAAGCTCAAAGCCTGAACCACTCCCCAAACTCCCTTTAGACAGTGAAAGGGCGGAGGCTGCAACGCAATTCCGTGGCAGTTTGTGGGGGACTAAGAGAGGGTTTTGTGTGGCACCCGGGAGAAAGGAGACTGGTGGTGCAGGCATCAGGTCTCCTGCTGCAGCCAGAAGGGGCAGCTCTCCCGAGCCCCAGCCCCTGCCCTGGCCCCGGCCCCAGCCCCGCGGTCTGGCCTCTCCCTCCACCCCCGCCCCCCCGACACCGCCTCCCGACGCGGCCAGGCCGCCGCGCTCCTACCTTAGCCCTGCCGGCTTCCAGCTTCCTCCGTCTCTCCTCGTCCTCCATCGCGTCTGCCGACCAGGCGGGGACGGGGTGGAGAGGAAATGTCTGCTCCGACACACGCGGCCCGAGCTCCGCTGCCCCCCGGGCGAGCTCAGCGCTAACCAGCAGCTCGTGCCGGCCTCACAGGCCCGGCCATCGCCGCCGCCATCTTCGTTCCCACGTAAACACACGGGGAGGGCGGGGCGGGCGCCGAGGGCGAGCGGTCCGCGCAGCTGCGAGCCTGGCTCGGCAGGTGCTCCCCTCGCCTGGCTCGCCCGGGTCTGAGGCTCTGGGCCTGAGCCCGACACCCACTCCTCCCTGGGAATCAGCTTCTATCACAGAGAGGTGCGTTTCCAAATTCAAAAGCCGAGGCCGCCTCAAGACGACAAGCCACAGTGGGGAGTGTGGTGGCCAGGACGGGACCCGCGTGGCAATGGTCTATCAGCCCAGGCTGAGGGGGAACACCGAGGACACCCTACTCCTTCCTTACCCCATCCCAAGTCCTTCCCTCTAGTCCCAGCCGGTTCCTGCTCACCCAAGTTCTACAAGAACAACTCCTGCTGCCCCAGGCTTCTCCTGGCTCTTTGTTCCCTGAAGCAAGGCAGAGACACTGCTCCCCATGGGGTCTTCTCCTTGGGAACCTTTCTCCTAAGAAGGTGCGATTCATAATATAAATTGAGAAAAAAAACCCATCTACACTCACTGAAATGACTAGTGTGAAATTTTGTGACCAGTAAATTTGTTAGACTGAGTTGAGCCATGCTTACAAATTGAATATTACTGAATATTACTGTCTGCCCTTCCCCCATCTGCACTAGCAATCCATTCTTTTCTCCTCCCTCAAAAACATTCCTGGAGTGTGTCTCAGATTGATCACTTGTTTGTTTTAACGTTTGGACTGAAAAATTAGCAGGTAAAAACTAAAGATAAATTTAATCTTAAAAGTGGTGCTAAGTGGACATACATATATGAAAAAGTAGAAACTAAAAACCTTATGTCTGTCAGACACCAAGGATATCTTCAGTACCTGTGATTTAAAGATGCCTATATTTCAAACATTATTGTGGCAATTTAAATCAAGTCATACTGCCTTGTAATCACAGCAGGAATTGGGAATGTGAGGTTAGACAACTCATCATAGCAATAAAGAAATAGAAAGAGTGGGAGGGAGGAAAGGAGTTATTTTCTCAGTTACCCTCCACCCTGTGTAGATATAAATCTACAATGAAGTGTTCTAAACTGCCAGAACTGGGTGATTATCTGTTGATTCTGATTGCCTAGGAGGCAGGAGTCCAGGATAGCTCATAGGTTTCCTGTTTGCTAATGAACACAAATTTCTCAGTGGCTCAGAAGGTCAACTCTTGGAATTTGTCTCCTCTTTGTAACTACAGATGGTCATCATCGCCTCCTACATTGAAAGATTATCTCTGCGTTACCATTAGTAATCACCAATCACATCCCTGTCTATCTCATGTATAAGGAATACACACATCGCACACTGTCAGCTGGGCCATGACATCTCTTAGAAGGCAAGTCTGTGGAATTACTGCTGTTTCGTATGACACCTGCTCAATTGTAACTTCCTGTCACACACTTCCATTATTCCTATATGTAATTTTTCACTCAGGTCCTTGGCTGAGAATATAGCATTTCAGCAAAGCCTTGAAGAAGATGAAGTGGTGAGCTGAGAGTATGAATGACGTCAGCAACAGATCCAAAGTCCACTGTGAGTGGAGCCCTAGAGGGAGAGCATGACACAAAGGTGGCCAATGAAGAATGGGATGGATGAGAGGGAGATTAGACATGAACTCACATGGGTGACAGAAGGCCAGACTGAAATCTGAAGGCCATTGTAAGAAAGGTGTCCTTTTCTCTGAATGAGACCAGAAGCCACTGGGAAAGTCTCATAGTCTCTGCTATTACTATGTAGAGAAGCTACAGTGAAGGGTCGATTTGGATGTCATTTAGTTTGGAATCTCCTTCACATTGGGTCACCTGATTACCTGGACCTGGGGTGTCTACCTAGAAATTAGTCATACCTACCGAACCTTCTAGTGACCTAACTACTCCTTCTCCTTCAAGGCTAAAGGCACAAAGACTAACTAAGACAGGTTACCTTTATGTAATATCCTTCCTGACCATTGCTGAAACAGTTTGTTCACCAGCCAATAAGAGAAGCATATATTCACAGCATACAAAAGGACATCCCCCATCATATGCACTCTCCATATCATGAACACATATTCATCATGTACTTACATTTACATACATGAAAACAGTAAATTAAAAAGAATTCCATAAGATCTCAGTAATTCAAATCCAAACGCTGAGACTGTCATTGACAACAGGATTGTTATTCATGACTCTTCTCTAGCAGAAAGAATTAAAAGACAGTCCTGGAATGAAAAGGAATATATAGAGAGATAGACAGACACATAGATACATAGATAGATATACATACACACAGACACATTTAAAAAGTAATAAATATACAAATATATATTTATATTTAATGACATTTGTGAATATAATTTAAAAACAAAAACTAAAAAAAGTCCTTTGTGAGCTACAGGCAATGGGCTGAGAGAAGAAGTGTTCCTGAGTGACGAGTTCCCTAGTTATCTATTCAATGCATTGCGGTCAGCCCTGAAATACACATACATGCAAATCAATGGATGGGATCAACAGGTTGCATCTATATATTTATATTCATGTGTACATGTAATAAAATAAATAACAAAGTAACAAAAAATTTAAAGAAGTCATGGATTTGGAGAGATCAGAGGGAAGAGAGGAAAGTAGAAAATGATAAAAACTCGGTATACAATTCTCAAAAAATGTAAAAACAAATTTTTGAAATAATGCAAATTCTTCAAATATGTAGTGTATAGTAAATGATATTATAGATGTATTAATTTTAATAAAACAAGTGGTATTTGTTGGAAGGAATTTAATTTTTATTGTTGGAGATCAATCATCATTAGTTCTGAACTTTACATATGAAATGACATTAAAGCATGATAGTCAACTGTTTAAAAACTATTTGTTGGTATTTATCCCTAGTGTACGAATGAACTTTGGGATTCCACTCCGTATGGAAGGATACTCTCTCAGCCTAGATACACAGGGGAGGGCCTAGGTCCTGCCCAAATGATGTGACAGACTTTGTTGATCCATGGGAGGCCTCACCCTCCCTGAGGAGTGGATCAAGTAGGAGGGGGGTCAGTGGAGGGTATGGGAGGATGAGAGAGGGAGGAAACTGGGATTGATATGTACAATAAGATTATTTCTAACTTAAATTAAAAAACAAAACAAATTCATAAAATAAATTATATAATTAATAAAACAATAATTAACCCCCCAAAAAATCCATTAGTCGGGCATGTTACAAAGCAATATTAGATGTTGATATTATTTGAACTGGTATGCCTGACCTATATAGTAATAGAAAACTATATAAATGTATTTTCAGTGTACTGTAATGTATGCGTAAGGAATCATTTCACAAAATGTGTTCTTGTTTCTAAAATGACTATTTGATTAATGTTCATTGTTACATAGTAAGAAAAATGGGTTTGCATATTAATGAAAAGCAAAATTTAGTTGACCGAAACTTGAATTTTAAAAGTGTCTTAACTAATGGAGGTGTGCTGCAGCAGGCTGCCTGCATGTGGCTTGCCCACTGACCTGTTATTGCAGCTGAGGTGGGTGGCAGAGGTGGGTGGGGTTTTGCCCCTAGGTCTAGGGCATACAGAATGGACTGTCCAGCTGAGGGGCTGGTGACACACCTCTTGGTCCTCTCTGTGCAGTAGCAGTCTGTGTCTCAAGGAGTTGCTGAGGTCACAGAAGCATTACCATTCCTGACTTCAAGCTCTATTATAAAGACAAGGTAATGAAGACAGCTTAGTATTGGCATAAAAACAGACAGGTGGACCATAGGAACCAAATTCAAGAAACGAATATTACTCTACACAACTATGAACACCTGATTTTTGAAAAAAGAAGCTGAAGTTATGCAATTGAAAAAAAAAAGAAAGCATCTTCAACAGATGGTGCTGGCATACATGGATGTCAACATGTAGAAGAATGCAAATAATTTGATTCGTATCTATCCCCATGCACAAAAGTGAAGCCCAATTGGATCAAAGAACTCAAAATAAATCCAACCATACTGAACCTCATAGAAGAGAAAGTGGAAAATAGCCTTGAACACAGGGACACAGGAGACCACATCCTAAATGTAACACCAATATCATAGAGACTAAGAGAAACAATTAATAAATGGGACCTCCTGAAACTGAGAAGCTTCTATAAGGCAAAGGACACAGTCAATAAGACAAAGCAGCCTACAGAATGGGAAAAGATCTTCATCAACCCCACATTGGACAGAGGACTGATATCCAAAATATATAAAGAACTCAAGAAACTAGACACAAAAGTACCAAATAATCCAATTTTAAAATGGGGGTACAGTTCTAAACAGAGAATTCTCAACAAAAGAATCTCGAATGACTGAAAGGCATTTAGGGAACTGCTCAACATCCTTAGCCATCAGGGAAATCAAAATGACTCTGAGATACCATCATACACCTGTCAGAATGGCTCAGATCAAAAACACCGATGACAGCTTATGCTGGAGAGGATTGGAGTAACGGGAACACTCCTCCATTACTGGTGGGAGTGCCAACTTGGTACAGCTGCTTTGAAAATCAGTATGGCTGTTTCTTTAAAAATTGGGAATCAATCTACCTCAAGACCCAGCAATACCACTCATGGGCATATACACAAAGGATGTACATTCATACCACAAGGACATTTGCTCAACTGTGTTCATAACAGCATTATTCATAATAGCCAGAACCTATAAACAACCTAGATGCCCCTCAATGAAGAATGGATAAAGAAAATGTGGTACATTTATACAATGGAGTACTACTAGCAGTAAAATAAAACAATGACATCATGAAACTTGAAGGCAGATGGATGAAACTAGAAAAAAAAAACATGCTGAATGAGGTAACCCAGTCCAAGAAAGATAAACACAGTATGTATTCACACGTAATGAGATATGAGATATAAAGCAAATGACCACAGAGAAGCTAGGTAACAAGAAGAACCCTCTCTAAGAGAAACAAGTATTCACCTGGGAAGGGGAAATATAAGGATCTTGTAACATGAAAAATAAAAGAACCAAAGACTGATATTGGGGTTCAAACTTCATGCTGAAGGTCAGAAAAGCAAAGTCCACTAGCTCTTACCACTACCTCAGGCTGAGTGGGCTAATCCTCTCCTCTCCTCAGCATGACTGAAGAATGAATGTCTCCTACTGAATCCTTGCTCCTGTCTTATATACATATCTAGTCCTGGGATTAAAGGCGTGAGCAGTGTTCCTCTTTTACACTGATTCAATCTCATGTATCCCTAGGTGGCCTTGAACTCAGAGAGTTCCATCTACCTCTTATTCCTGAGTTTTAGGATTAAAGGTGTATACCACCACCTCTTACCTTGTAACTGCTGGAATTAAAGGTGTGTCCCTGGCATGTATGGCTTGTGGTTGACTTTGCTTTCTGAATCCTGAGGCAAGATTTCATAAATCATAAATACCACAAGATCTCCTGAGGGGGTGTAGGGCGGGCAGAAGGGAATGCAGAGGGAAAACAAGATGGAACAGGATGGTTGAGTTGGAGGAAATATGGACAGAGAGAGAGAGAGAGAGAGAGAGAGAGAGAGAGAGAGAGAGAGAGAGAGAGAGAGAGAACATGGAAGAGATATCTTGATTGACGAGTCATTATGGGTTTATCAAGAATTCTGGCACTAATGAAATTCCCAGGAATCCTCAAGGAAAGAATTAGTGGAGAAGGTGCCTGAACTGGCCTTCCCCTGTAATCAGATGGATTACTACCTGAATTATCATCATAGAATCTTCATCCAACAACTGATGGAAGATCCATAGCTAAGCACTGGATGGAGCTCCCAGAGTCCAGTGGAAGAGAGGGAGGAGAAATAATATGAGCAAAGAGGTCAAGACCATATGGGGGATAACCATAGAAACAGCTGACTTGAGCCAGCGGGAGCTCACCAACTCCGGACTGACAGAGGAAGAACTTTCATAGGACCAAACTAGATCCTCTGAATGTGGGTGACAATTGTGTGGCTTGGGCATTCATTGGGGTCACTGGAAGTTGGACTAGGATTTATCCCTAGTGCTTGAACTGGCTTTTGGAACATATTCTCTTTGGAGGGATATCTGTCTCAGCTTAGATGTAGGGGGGAGAGCCTTGGTCCTGCCTCAGAGTGATGTGCCTGACTTGGTTGACTCTTGATGGGAAGCCTTATCCTCTCTGAGGAGTGCATGGGTGTGGAGAGGGGGAAGGCGAGGAGAGCAGGAGGAGGGGAGGGAATGGGAACTGGGTTCGTTATGTAAAGTCAGAAAATATCATTTTAAAATAAAAAATGATAAAAAGAAAAATAGCTTAACTACAACAAGTGAAAGAATGTCAGGGCTTAAAGACAAGCTGAAGGACTATTGCATTCTGGTAGCAATAGAGAAAAAATATAACTGCAGCATCCAAGACCTCTGGAGCATAACTTAAGGCATCATGCTTAGAAATACTAGAGAAAAGACAGATAAAATACACACTAAAAACACAGAAACCCTAGTAGTTGCAGAAAATGATACCGATACAGGCATCCATGTTCAAGAGGGACTTACACACAGACGTGATGAGAAAAGAAGTTTCCACATTATAGCAACCTCAAAATACCAGGGGGAAAAATGGCTGCTAACTAATATGATTATGTTTAGCAAAGTTATCCTTTAAAAATCAAAGGACAATGAAGACAAGATGAACATACCAGTAAACAGTTTGTGACATTTAAGCCAGCATTACAGAACATACTTAAAGGCAGATGATGAAGAAAGATCTGCAATCATGAGAAACAAGGAAAAATGCTAAATCTCACTAAGAAAACCAAGTGAAATTCATAAAAGAAAAACATCAAACATAATTAACTCATCAAATTGCCAAACCACAAAGGTGAATATGAGTTTTAAAAAAACCTAAAATATAGAGAATTCAAACAAAAAAAAGCAGAAAGCAACAATAACAAAATAATGAGAATTTTTCCAATAATAGCCCTCACTATAAAGTCTAAACTCTTAAAATAAAACAGCTATTTGAAGGTGATGGTTAATATGGCTGAAAAATTTGTTGATCCAAGTTTAACTCTACAGAGCTGTGTTCTGACATTCACATGAACACTATAGCAGGCACCACTCACTGAGCCTTGTACACACACATAATAATGAATAAGCACATAAGTAAAAATTTAAGTAGAGCTATATTGAGATCCAGGGGTGATGATTTTTTCCTTAGGAGGCTTAAGCAAGTGTATTTGTCTTTTCATGTCAAGGCCAGCCTGAGTTACCCAGTGAGTTGTATGCCTAACTGGGGTAGACTAGACCTTGTCTCAAAAAACTCAATTTGTTCTTTAAATGACTCAAATTGATTAATTGGATAAAAGCAAGTGAGTCCCAATTGTGTATAGTCTACAAGAAACACACTTCACTAGCAAATAAACACACTAAAAGTGAAAGAATGGAAAATGTTGTTACAATTAAATGGAACCTGAGAAAAAGTAGCCTTAGTCATATTTGCAAAACTAGATTTCAAGTCAAGGTTAATTATAAGAGATAAAAGAAAGGTCACAGCATGAGCTGTGGATGTAGCTCAAGGATGGACACCTCTTGCCTGGTTTTTACAAGTTAACAGGCCCTGGTTTGATTCACAGTGCTCCCCCCCTCACTCTCTCGCTCTCTCGCTCTCTCTCTCTATTTCTCTCTCTCTCTCACACAAAAATAAATACCTCTCTCTAGTTTTCTCTCTCTCTCTCTCACACACACACACAAATAAATACACTATGTGTTAATTACCTGTGCAAATAATTCGTCACAAAGCTCTAATAATTATACATGCAGCAAACATCAGTGCATTTAATTTCATAAAATGAATGCTACTGGACACTAATGAACAAATGTATGCAGATACAATAGTGAGTGACTGCAATATTCCACTTGCATTGGTAAATATATCATCAAACCAAACAAACAAGAAAAAAACCAAGAAAGTTTGAGAGCTAAGCAAACAGTAGATTAGATGACTTGGACATCTAAAGGATATCTCAAACAGTGATGAAATACACATTCTTTTCAGCAACCTATGGGCTTTTCTCCAGCATAGATCATACTTTAGGCCATAAAAAACTGAAATACAAAAATCAAAATACTTATTGT
Organism: Mesocricetus auratus; assembly: GCF_017639785.1. Taxonomy (NCBI): domain Eukaryota; kingdom Metazoa; phylum Chordata; class Mammalia; order Rodentia; family Cricetidae; genus Mesocricetus; species Mesocricetus auratus. The sequence continues at coordinate 4,823,463 of NW_024429228.1, read as the reverse complement.
ACCTTCTGGTATTTGTCAAGCCTACAAATGAAATTTTGTAGACTAGTGTCTGACCTCTGGAACTCAGTCAGGATCCTCAAGGTTCCAAAGGGCTTGGGCAGTCCCACATCTCCAGTTCTGCCATCCACAGCTTGCTGCTTAGGCTCATTGTCACTCCACTCTACTCCTGCTACTGCCCTTGGTAGACAATCCACAGTCTCAGCATCTCCAGTACCCTGGGTCCCTATTGAAACTGAGGTTGAACCTTCACCAATGTCCTTTCTTGGTGTCTCTTCAATATATCCATCATGCCAAACTGTGCCAAGCTTTAGCTTCTTTCCATGACCCCTTCAATCCGGCAACTTTCATCCCCTTCAAAGCCAGTACCATGTGAGTGATGCTTTCCCGTTGTCAAGTTCAGTTTTCTTCTTTAGACCACAGCTTCTGTGTGCTATAGACACACATGTGTCCTGAGGAAACATGTCCCTGTTCTCCCAGCGAAGTGCAGAAGATGTTTACATCAATGATGTTGATCTCTTATTAATAATAGCTGATTCTTCGGCTGACCAGAAATGACAAACTCTTAGTAACGATCTCATAAGAATGACCCCCAGACCAGTTCTAAATTTAGCATTGCACCTTTCTCAAACCTCCTGAGCTAGGCCTCCACAGACCACTTTTTCCTCAACATTGTCTTTCAGATTCCTATAGCAACTGCTCATCAAGCTCTACATGGTCAATGGCTTTTACTCTAAAACAACAAAATTCCCACTAATGATCCAACAATATCATTCCAAGCATAAACACACACACACACACACACACACACACACAAACACACAGTCAGATCCATCACAACTGCACCTCACTTTCCTAGAACCAATTTCTCTTTCTGTTGATGTGGTAAAATGTTTTAGCCAAAGCAACATGGGGAGGAAAGGGTTTATTTTGACTTGTACTTCCGGGTCACAATCCATAACCTAGAGAAGTCAGGACAGAATCTTAAGCAGGAACTTGAAGTAGAAACCATCAAGGAACACTGTTGGCAGGCATGCTCTCTGAGTTTCTCACACTTAACTAGCTTTGATATCCGGTCCAGGATTAGTGCCTAAAGATGATACCATTCACAGTGGTCTGGGCCCTTCTACATCAATTAATAGTAAGAAAATATCCTATACACATCATAGCCCAGTTGTTCTTTTCAGATAACACTAAAGCTAACTAAGACATAAACCATTCAGAGCAAAAGCACCCTACACGGTCTTCTGAATTGGCTCAATAATGTTATATATTCTGTTATCCACCTACTATGATTCAGCCACACTGGCTTTCTGAACCATTGTCTAAAATGTTAATTACCTCAGTGTCTTAGCACTTGCTACCATAACATTCTGGATTGTTCTTTTTTTCAGGTAACCAAGTAACTCACTTCCTTATCCCCCTCTTCTGCCCTCTGTGTAATTTTTATACTAGAGAAAGGACCTATCTTCTTTATTAAAATTGGGTCTCATGTGATGGACTAGCATTTAACCCATGATGTCATTGAAGACTTGAATTCCTAATCCTCTTGTCTCAGTCTCCCAAATACTTGAACTTGTTCCACCACACACGGTGAAAAGGCTTTTTATAAACATCTGTCAACTGATGTTTATTTTTTTTTTTTGCTACTACTCTACAGAAACACATGAGGTTGGATACCTCATAAGGAAATGAGATTTGTTTGGCACACAATTTTGGAGGCTGAATATCCAAGTATTATGTAATTAGCTCTTATAGGTGTCACTCTGACTATATAACATAAGGAAGATAGAAGCATGCCAGGAGCACATATAAGAGGAAGTAGTAACATGGAGATATAGGAATCCATAATCCCACAATGGGACCAATTCACTCTTTCATTTAAAAAAACATACACCTTTTTCATGTAATATGAGGTATAGAACACTGGGCTTTGAACATTTATAGACAAGTCCTCTACTACTGAGCTACATCCTCTTCTTGAGGAAACTGCGTATGCCACAAGAACTACCTCAGTTTCTTCCAAGGGCAGCACCCCCAAAGACCTCATCACCTCAACCATGTTCTACCTCCTAAGAGTTCCATACTTCTTACACAAAGAGGGACCACATTTCTAACAAATGAACATTTAGGTTGACTCATTCATATCACCTTGTAAGATTCCTTCATTCCTCACATCTTCCACACTAGGCATCACTTGCCTCTACCTCTCTTCCATCTATACTGGAGTGTCTCTGCCCATGACTTCATTTATTGGGTTATTCCACAAATTAGACACAAGGTCAATAAATATTTATGGAAAGAAAGTGTGACATTTTATTTCTTCTTTTCTACTCATCAGTAGGTTTAATAAATTTTAGTAGTAAAACCACCCACTAAAAATCAAAGAAGAATGTATGAAAATGTTAGGAATAATATGCTATAAAACTTTTTATAATGATTAAAGAAATATTCTATACTGATGCTCACTAGGATGATAGTCATAAACCACATGAGCCTATTGTTTATTTCAAATTCGGTTAGTGCAAATAAGACCTTGAAACTATTATAAATTTGATTTAGTCAACTGTGGCTAGTGACGACCAAATTGCAGTTTTAAAGAATATAGAGTTGTATTGCAATTATATATTTTATCATGTTATATTTCTCTTTCCACTACTTTTTATTATAATTTAAGATTGACTCAAACAGCTTTATAATTTCTGTATAAACATTTCATTGCTTTACTTCAAATTAAATTTTGTATTTCCTTGAATTATGCATGTCCATATTTCAAATAGGCATATCTAAATAAGATAATCAGTCCCTTATAGAAAGAATGAAACATACATTTCTTCACAAAATTTAGAAGTGTGAAATTCTTTTTGGACATTGTAGTTTGTCTGCACAGAAGCTAGTTTCTACAATATACTTCCTGTTGTCTATCAGTGCAGAACCTAGAGAGACAAATTCCTTTTAAGCCTTCCTTCTAGCAGAGCAGCCAAACAATCAGATATGACTCACAAGATGCACAAGTGAAGTCTGGGGAAAGCTTTGGTGGCCTCATTAGATGATTTAATACAATTAGCAATAAAAAGATACTCTAGAGACACACATGCCATGGGAAAATCTCAAAATTACTATATTGAGAAAAATAATTCAGGCAAGTAAAAATACTGTATGATTTAGCTATTATAAAAATTGAAAATAGGCCCATTGCTCCTAGGATGAGTGAAGGAACTTAGTGTAAAACACTATGAATGAACTTTCAGGGATGATGATCTATGTCCTGTTCTGTAATGTTCTATATGTTTCAGAAAAAAATTTCTTTCATTGATTTTCTGAAAATTGCATTAGTGGATATATTCTACTTATTGCAAGTCCTGTGGTCTAGTTTCAGATCACCATATGAATGCTTGTCCAATGCATCTCCATGAGGCAAAGCCCGTGGAGATGATCACCTACTGGGCAATGACCATTGGACCGTGGGAAAGCTCAAAATACTGCTGGGACTGTGTGGCCTGCATGATCTCTTCTCTCTCATAATATCGATGACTATCTTGGCAGGTTTTAGATTCACTTTGTCAGTCACACATGGGAGAGTCACACATTTCCAGAAATTCCATTTTTTCCTTAACTATTTTCCCCTAAAATTCTGTGGAAAATGATGCTTCTTGTGTTTCTTATCTGGAATTACCAGCTGTTACCACAGACCCTGGTAACTTTTCTGATCCAGTGCTGACAGGATTAAAGGCAATAACACTTAGTGGGCACATATAAGGAAGCAACACAGGGGACATTAACTACGTCTTCCAATTCCTGTGTGTGTGAGGAGAAACAATAAGAACAGTGTAGCATGCTTGAAAAAGCGTGTGTTATCAAAGCTGGCCCTTTATAGAGAGACTTAGGTGTGCAGGGCCCCTTTGTAGGTCAAGTGAACAGTTAGAAAAATACAAGCTAACTATCTGCAAACAGCTCATGGAAAGCCACCCCTATTTCTGTAAATATGCTCTGTTAAGTTTTGAAAGATACTTTTGTTCTTAAGAATGTGTGCCTATGTCTATTACCTTTAGCTCTGTTAGAACAGGATGTGCCTGGTTCAATATTTGGACTAGCTAACAAAATACTGAGCATTCCTGTTGGCTTAAAAGTTGTTTTGATTTAAAAGTTGGGAGGAAAATATTTGTTTTTGCCTGAGGTTAATGTTGGAAGGAGGGACAAACAAACTTGTTTTTGAGGTATAAATAAAAACACCTTAAGCTATTCAGGGCCACCACTTGGTGAGAAACTCATATGATGGTAAAACATTTCTTTGTGCCAATGCCCGTTTACCATCTCTGGACCTGAACGAGATTGGAGCAGGAACCAGGCATCTACTACGTTCACTGATAGGTACAGTTAAGATACATTCATTTCAGAGAGACACAGCTAAAATTAAGGGTCATTTGAGGAGTAGTGTGGAAACCTAACAAAGTAGAAGCTTCCATGTATGTATGTATGTATGTATGTATGTATGTATGTATGTATGTATGTATGAGATCTAACTTCAATCATCAAATAATGAGGGAAACATAGTCCCAACTTGTATCTCTTCTCACCAAATGAAACTTCCAGTACTGAGGATTGGGTTATATCTAAATTAGTTAGTGGCCAAGGGGTCACATGGGAATCCCCAAACAACCTAGACTGTTGCTAAGACTTAAGTTTCTCTCCACAAATTGACGGGAGAGCTCCACTGCTAACGACAACACCTATACAACTCATTGAAAATGGAGAAATGGAGCTGGTGCCTACAATGAGTCCTCACCCCTACATTCTAGCATTTTTTGGCTCAGGAAGGTACTTTGCATGCTACCAAAAAAGAACAGTAGACAGCAAGCTAGTCACAAACCCTTAGATCCACAACAGTATCCTGCCTGCTAGATACATTAGTGCGATATTAGCACAAAGTTTGTGGAACTAACCAGCCAATATCTGATTTTACTTAAGACCCATCCTGTGAGATAAAACCCTGCCCAACACTGCTTGGGTGATGAAGATCCTGAGACTAGATAGCACCGGGACCTAAGGTAAAACCGTATACTAAAAACAGTGTAATAATAAAATGACTCTTAATTGCATTAGGATATACTCATAAATCAGTGACTTGCTCAGCCATCATTACAGAAGGCTCATCCTGCAACAGATGGGAACAAATACAGAAACCATCAGCCAGACATTATTCAAAGAGTGAGAAACCTTGGAACGCTCAGCTCTAAACAGGATGTCTCTATCAAATCACCCTGCCCAGAGCTCAGTGAACCGGGAAGAAGGACAGGCAGAAGGAGTACAAGAACCAAAGAAGACGGAGGACACCAATGAAACAAGCCCCTCTAAATCAACACGATTGATTACAGCGCATATGAACACAGAGAGACTAAGGCAGCAGGCACAGAGCATATGTGGGTCTGCACCAGGTCCATTGTTCATTTGTTATAGCTGATAGTTTAGTGTTTTTATGGGATTTCTGAGTACAAAGAGTGAGTCTCAGTTTCTTGTGCCTTCTCTTGGGTTCTTTATCTCATTTTTTAAATTTTGTCTAACTTCAATGTGATTATTTTTGTCATATCATATCATATCCCCTTAGAAGCCTGTTCGTTTTCTGATAAGAGACAGAAAGGAGGGAATCTGGATGTGAGGAGAGGTGGGGAAGAACTGGAAATAGGGAAGGGAAACCATATCAGGATATATGTGAGGGGAAAAATCCCTTTTCAATAAATGAAAAAGACATATTCATTTTACTGCATGTGAATCATACCATAATTTTTAAAAATGAAAAAAGAAACAGAGACTGTGTAAATTGTAAATGCTTTCCAACCATCTTTTTTGAGGGGGGCTGGACATGACTCCTGGAGTTGTTACAGTCAATGCAGAAGGGAAATGAGAGTCAACTGTAATATTGTATCCCTGAACTGCAATAGCAATTGGTCATATACACTGCTATTACGTTAGAAAGATAAATTCTGTTTTTTCGCCTATCATAAAGAAATATTTTAATGAAAGACAAGTTTTGAATAATTAGTAATATTAGGATTTTATATGATTTGTTTATATTTCATACTGCACCAAGATTCTATAATATCCCAAAGAGTAGTTTATTGTTATGAAGACATCAATACAACACATCAAGGAAATTTTCCTAACTACTGATTAAATATTAGTGATAAAGGACAATGTGTAGCGATCCGAGACTAAGGGCTAAGGATGAAAATAAAAACAAAGACAGCCGCTCATTCTTACAAGGAGAATGGCATCTATTATTACAAGAGTGGAGCCTTAATATACCAAAGGCAGGTATGGTGGAAAAACACCAAGGTCAGAAGCCTATGTTCCCAGGGCCCTACCACAAAAGGGTGGGCCAAAAACAGGAATTAGCATTTAGACAATAAACAGGAACTTACATACAGTCCTTACTGGGAGGAGGGGATGAGAAATGTTTTGCTACAAGCCCCTAGTAACAAGCAGTCAACAGACCCCCCATGGGGGAAGGGTGCAACAAGAATGTACATCCAATCACCCATGAGACAAATAAGAAAGAAAATGGGTTAAAGTAACAAGGAAATTGTAACTATAAATATCCAGACATTTGAATAAGGACTGAAAGAGTCTAACAAGTTGTAAACAAATGGAGATTAAATATATTGAAAGATTTATTGGAAAGAACAGATACCTTTACCCCTATAGTCATCATTGCTCAGCAAGCCATATAGATGAATATTCCTTTATGAGAAAGATGTAAGATTACAAAAATCAAGCTGTTATCCAACATTTATTCAGCATATTAGGTACAGAGCAAGGTATATCACAGGGAAATATCCCAGGGGACTCATATCTCTGTTTCTGCCACAGAACACTGGTTATAGTAATGATCAACATTGCTGAGGATAGAGCAAAACTCAATCAGCAATACTTCTACTCACCAGCTGGAATTTAGGAGTATTTCCCAGGTCCTAGATCAGCGGTAAATTCTTGTAAAGTCATGCTTTGTACAGTACATGCATGCTGAGACACGTAAAGCAGAAATGAATGGTGCTGAAAATTCTCTATAGGAGGATTGACTTAATACTCTGATCCAACTGGATAAGAAGAATGAAGAATGAAATGGGTGTGGCTAGAATTCATTTTTATAATCATATAGTACAAGGCATAGTCTGTGAGTTTTATTTATCCTATTTCATTTAATCCCCACAATAGTCATATGATACGTGTAGTATTTACAATGAAATCTTACAAATAAATAAATGGAAACTGAGAGTTGGACTAATTTTTTCTATTATCACACAAATAAGTGGCAGAATTGGAGTTCAAACAAAATCTAAATTACTGTAATTCTTAACTACGGTTTCTTGAGAAAAATTATAATAGGTGAAAAAACTACCAAGATTCTGAAACTTGAAAACATCTCTCCATCGAATTCTATCAATTATACATTCTCTTTGAATTTGATCATTCTCTCTAAGAGCTCACTCAAGAAAGTAATAGTCTTGTTGAAGAGGCAGAAGTTTTCTGATGGAAAAGTGACCCAAAAAATGAAATACTTCATACATCCACTAGATGACAGTCTCAGATTAAAAAGAAGTAGGTAGGAGACCATTTCAGGATTATGGGAAAGTAATAGTGACCAGCATTTTCAGCAAGTCTTCAGTCAGATCAGCCTGAGTTTAAAGGCTATAAAGGCTATAAATCTGGATCTTTACATTTATTCAAGTCTTTTTTTGTTCTGAACTATGAGTTACAATACATTTATCACATTAATAAAATCTAAAAGTTGTCTACAAACAAGCCAAACTAAGGCCAAGTATTCATAAGAAAAAATAAGTATAGGGCTGGAGAGATGGCTCAGAGGTTAAGAGCACTGACTGCTCTTCCAAAGGTCCTGAGTTCAATTCCCAGCAACCACATGGTAGCTCACAACCATCTATAATGAGATCTGGTGCCCTCTTCTGACCTGCAGACATACATGCAGGCAGAATACTATATGCATAATAAATAATGAATCTTTAAAAAAAAGAAAAAATAAGTATCTATGTGTATTTATCTGGTAGACGGTGGTGGGACCCCAAAGCACTAAAGGGTAAAGAGGCAAAAAAGTGAAATAACAACCAACCTCAGGAGGAGAAAAGATAGTCTTATGATACTAGTACGAGATGTACTAAAACTTTTTTAAATAAAATCTATGACATTTACAATAAACATATGCCAATAAAAATACTGTCTTAAAGATAGATAACCTATGAACAACAATACATTTAATATATATTTAAAAGAATATATAAAGGGCTAGAAAGATGAGGGGTCAAGAGCACTTACTGCTCTTTCAGAGGACTGGAGCTCAGTTCCCATTTCAGGTGGTTCCAAATTTCCTGTAACTCCAGCTACAGGGGATGTGAACAGTTCTCATCTACACAGGCACTGATAGACGTGTGAACATCACCCATAAAATAAAATCTTTAGCAAATCCAAACCCAACCGTGTTCAGAACAATGAGGTCTTCTGGAAGGAGGTGTTACTGTGAACACCAATATTGTGTTAATTAAATAAAAAAAACTAAGATCAAGAGGCAGAGCCAGCATCTAACTGACAGGAAGTAGCCATAGAGAGTAAAGAGGAAGTCAGGAAGATGCATAGATAAGCACACAGGAAGTAAAAGGGAGGGAGGGGGAGTTTGGTGGTTCCACTTGGATTGGAAGGGTGGAAAAAGATCTCTCTTTCTGAGATGCAGGCTAAGGAGGAATTGTCAGCTAGATGGTCCTCAACCACTCTGAGCCAACAGGTTTTCTCCCCACACTCTGACTCCTGAAGATTTATGGGTAAAATCAAAAGATATAAATTTTTTTGATTTAAAAGAACAAGATGCACTGCAGTGCATCACACAAGATCATGCCAGCTGGTGCCGTGGCTCTGCTGTGACCACTCCTCCACATGAGTAACGGGACACCCCAGCCTAAAGTACCTACCTCCCACCTTCACTGTAGCCTCACACCCCAGGACCCAGAGCACCTCCTGTGGTCAGTGCTGACTGCTCTGCACAGCTCTGCTGCCTCAGACACTTGGGAAATTCCTAAGGAGAGAGTAAAGCAATACTAAAAATTTCCCTCGTAAGAATGGGAAATACCACAATGCACGGAGTTAGGACTCTGTATAGTGCTACTTCAGATAACTCTAAAATAGAAACAGAAGATGGAAAGATAAATGACATAACTGATGTGTGTGTGTGTGTTTATTATAAGTGCTATCAGTCTGATAATTATTTTTTACCCATAATAGTCTTAGTGGATTTTTGTGCCAAACATGAAAAGTTAACTAATAAAATACAAGCCTTAGAAAGACTTATCAATGAAAAAAGAAAAATACTCAGACACAGGCAGAGGAATTTAGAAAAGAATGAAACTGAAGTAGGGCAGCCCAAGGTTGTTTGAAAACCAACTTTTATGTATTCACATACTGTACAAGAACTACCAGCAAACAACAGGTACCCCCAAGGTTATGGAGAATTTAAGTGTTATCCTTTACGAATATTAGATTTGAGGAGATTAAAGGAAATATTCATTTCATATAGTGTTCATTCACCCAATGTAAACCAGATGTTAAACCATGGGCAACTCAGAACAGAATCATCCCCAAGACTAGAAAGATCTGGTCAAAGCAATATTGGAAGCTGGTCCTCAGTTACAGAGGATAACATGGTAGGAAGAGGAATCTAGGGCCATAGAACAATGAAATAGGGTGAGAGGTATCGATATTTCCCAATACTAGTTATTAGATGAGGGTCAATAGGCTGATTATAAAGGCAGGTTAATTAGTTGGTAATCATAACCTTTAAGAATGAGAAATTTACATTAAATTGTTAAATGTATCATGCTGGGGAAGAGATTATCATTTTGTTTCCACCGGAGAAGAAAAACTATACATATCATCAGTATTGGTAAGGACAAACAGGAGAGACCTCCTGAACATATAGACACTACCAAATGCCTTTCATTGAATCAGGTATGAGTTTAAAAAAATATTGAATAGTAATTTACCAAAGGCACATGACTTGCCGACATAAAATGAAAAATGTGTTCTTTTTTTATTTAGATAAAAAACAACCTTATTTTACATATTATTCTCAGTTCCCTCTCCCTCCCATTCTCCCATGCTCCCCTCTAATCCCCCCATCTCATCCCCTTTCTGCTCTCCTGGGAGGATGAGGCTTTCCATGGGGGGGTTCATCAAAGTTGGTATCCCTTTATGGGAAATGGGCTCCCAAAGTTCATTCATATGCTAGGGATAAATACTGATTCATGACCAGAGTCCCCATACACTGTACAGGCCTCCTAAATGACAGCCACATTCAGGGGATCTGGAAAAGTCCTATGTTGGTTTCACAACTGTCAGTCTGGGGACCATGAGCTCCCCCTTGTTCAGGTCAGCTGTTTCTGTGGGTTTCCCCAGCATGGTCTTGACCCCTTTGATCATCACTCCTCTCTCTCTGCAACTGGATTCCAGGAGTTTGGCTCAGTGCTTGGCTGTGGGTGTTTGCTTCTGCTTCCATCAGGTACTGGATACAGGCTATAGGATGGCATACAAGGTGTCATCAGTCTCATTATCAAGGAAGGGCACATAAGGTAGCCTCTCCACTATTGCTTAGATTATTAGTTAGGGTCATCCTTATAGATCTCTGAACATTTCCCTAGAGTCAGATTTCTCTTTAAACCTATAATGACTCCCTCTATTATGGTATCTCTGTTCTTGCTCTCCTCTATTCTTCCCCTGACTCAATCTTGCTGCTCTCTCATGTCCTCCTCCTCCCTCCTCTTCTCTCCATCTCTTTCTCTTAACTCCTGCTTCCCTCCCACCGTACTCCCAGTTTGCTCAGGAGATTTTGTCCCTTTCCCCTTTTCTGGGGGACCATGTATGTCTCTGTTAGAGTCCTCCTAGTTTCTTAGCTTCTCTGGCAGTATGGATTATAGGCTGGCTATCCTTTGCTCTATGTCTAAAATCCATATAGGAGTGAGTACATTCCATGTTTGTCTTTTTGTGACTGGGTTACCTCACTCAGGATGGTTTCTTCTAGTTCCGTCCATTTGCCTGTGAGTTTCAAGATTCCATTGGTTTTTTTTTTCTGCTAAGTAGTACTCCATTGTGTAAATGTACCACATTTTCTTTATCCATTCTTCAGTTGAGGGGATCTAGGTTGTGTCCATATTCTGGCTATTACAAATAATGCTGCTATGAACATAGTTTAACAGATATCCTTGTTGTATGAAGGTGCATCCTTTGGGCATATGCCTAAGAATGGAATTGCTGGATCTTAAGGTAGACTGATTCTCGTTTTCCTGAGGAAGCACCAAACTGATTTCCAAAGTTGCTGTACAAGTATGCACTTCCACCAGAAATGGAAGAGTGCTCCCCTTTATCCATATCCTCTCCAGCATAAACTATTGTTGGTGTTTTTGATTTTAGGCAATCTGACAGGAACAAGATGGTATCTAGGGGTTGTTTTGATTTGCATTTCCCTGGTGACTGAGGACGCTGATCACTTTCAGATATTTTGATTCCTCTATTGAGAATTCTCTATTTAGTTCTGTATCCCACTTTTTAATTGGATTACTTGGTGTTTTGGTGACTAGCTTCTTGAGTTCATTACATATTTTGGAAATCGACCCTCTGTCAGATGTGGGGTTGGTGAATATCCTTTCCCATTCTGTGGGCTGCCATTTTGTCTTGTTGACTATGTCCTTTGCCTTACAGAAGCTTCTCAGTTTCAGGAAGTCCCATTTATTAATTGTCGATCCCAGTGTCTGTACTACTGGTGTTATTTATGTTTAAGAAGCGGTCTCCTGAACCAATTTGTTCAAGGGTACTTCTGATTTTCTCTTCTAAGAGGTTCAGTGTGACTGGGTTTATGTTGAGGTCTTTGATCCATTTGGACTTAAGTTTTGTGCATGGAGATAGACATGGATCTATCTGCATTCTTCTACATGCCAGCATCCAGTTGTACCATCACCATTTGTTGAGATGCTTTCTTTTTTCCATTGTAAACTTTTAGCTTCTTTATCAAAAATTAGGTGTTCATAGGTGTGTGAGTTAATATCAGGATTTTCAATTTGATTCCATTGGTTCACCTGTCTATTTTGGTGCCAATACCAAGCTGGAGACAGCTCAGCAATTAAGGGACAGGCTTACCAGCAAAAATATGAAAATGTGTTTTCTCAAACCACTTGTTGCAATTCCATGTTGAAACATTAGACTGTAGATTGTTATGTGCTTCATTCCATCTTGGACTTCAACTTTCAAGTTTTCTTCTTAAATAAGGTAGATATTTTATTGTTTGGTATTAAAAACTAACAAGAGTTTTAACATGTTTTAAGTAAATTTAAAAGGTTGCTACAGGCCAAGCTTGTTTTCTAAATATCTAAGAATGATTTATAATTGAGATAATCCTTTTGAGCAGGGCAGTGATAGCCTATAACTTTCATCCCATTACCCAGAGACAAAATACAGATACAGCTCCAAGTTAGTATGTTTTCCATACTAGAAAGATCATATACCATATTCACAGATTATTTAAAAAACCATCTATAGGTTTACTAGAAAGACAGGCTAAAATTCAAAATTAATGTCCTTTGTAATCTAAAAATAAATACACATACTAACTATATATATGTATATATATTTATGTATATACATATTATCTGCACATATCAAGGTATATTCAATTTCAATTTTTAATTAAAATATTAACTTTATTTAAATTGCTTTGTTGCCAAAACCCATTTTTCCTTAACAAAGATATAGCATAGCAGAAAAGGAACTCCCCTAAATTAGGGTTGGAGCAGGGGGTTTTGTTTTTCTTTTTTCAGAAGAATAAAAGCATCCAGGTAAGGAATTCAGATATCACTGGACACATGAGATTTCTGAAGATAAAGGATGAATCATCCAGAGATAATATCCCAAGAAAAAGAGTAAATTGGCCTAATGGTATATCACAACTCCAAGAGGGTAGAATATCATATATCTTCCCAAATGCTTGTTTCTGCTGCTCTCTACAGACATAAATGGCAAATGGTATTTTTTTCAATTGGTATTTTTTAGTCCCAATTCAATTCAAAATTAAATCTGGCTTCGGAGTTGGAGCATAACTTTTTCATTCTCTAAACCCAAGCATGTTTACTAAAGGAAAATCCAAAAATCTCTGTCTCATGTCAGAAGAGTCCTCTGGTGTGGAAAAGGAGAAAACCAAAATTAAGGCACTGTTCTATTGTCACTAATATCATCATCATTTGTTTTTTATTTAACTTTTTACAACTTTTCTTATGGTATAAATATTATCTCAAAATACATAAGGTTGTCATGTTTATATCATTTTCTGTCATGATATTAGTGGTCATATAGAGTACTAATTATAGAAGCAAGCTGTACCTACCTTCCTGTATGTGTTTGCAGATTTGCGTCTGAAGAAGGTGATTAGGAACTAAGTTTAAAACGGATTCTTGTTTCTTTCGGCTTTCAGAGACCTGCTGTATACAACATTTAAAATGTTTACGCTTTCTTCGGTGAGCCATGGCCATTCCTAGCAGCGACCTCTGAGGTCTCCAAGAAGATAATGGGATCCTGCAATGATGAACTCACCTGGATTTTGGTAATGTCACTAAGATCAGCTTTGGACTGCAAACCGCTCGGCACATCTTCAAATAGGTTAGCTAAGAGGGTCCAGCTTCACAAACTACTCCAGCCCGAATTTCAGATAAGCCCTGCACTTTGCCGTCACACGCCAACTGGACAACAAATGATACAGCAAGCTCCCCCAGGACTTTATCTGTATCCCAAATTCCTCAGGGTTACCTAAAAAAGTGTATCATACCCAGACAACAGGAAGTCATTTTAAGAACATGATGCCCACAATCCTAAAAGGTGGGATGGGTGGGGTTTTGGTCATTTGGTGAGTTTTGTATGTTTATCGTTGTTTAGGGGGGTTGGTTACAAGTTGTTATTTCCTGGAGGCCATGTGAGTATACAGCAGGTGACAACTAGTATTCAACAGATCAACCCACCAGATGAATAATTCTCTGATAGGGAGCCCCATTTGGCAAAGACCATGGCGCACTGACTATAAATTACTGGTTGTTTCTGTCTGTAGTTATTATCATGTGCCAGATATGAGTATTTTCCCCAGTTTGTATGATCATCTTATGTATATATTCCATCTATTGGGCAGATAAAGCTGTGGTCAGGAGGATGAATTCTGCTTAACTAAATAATTCTGATGAATATAAATAATACTAGGATATTTTTCATTACATAGACTGACAAAAGAATGAAAGAGCATTATCAGTCACAAAGAGTTAATTTTAGACTTCAGAACAAAACCAAAGCAAACTGGTTGCCTCTGGAGAGAATACACAAGGACAGTTTCCCAAGTTTTTATTGCTGATTCAAGGTCGGGTACAGAACAACTTTAGTAGACTTAACTTTCTCATCAATGGACTTTCTGCATGTATTCCCAAACTCAAGGTTCAGCCAACTATTTGTTGTATAAGTCCTGAATTTCAATAGCACTCTGTCTGGGGATCCTGACGACTCAGACCTACATGCTTTCTTTACACACTGCCCAGTCAGTGTGGCCTGCCTAGCTGACTGAAACTGTGTGATCAGTATGGCTCTGTTGTTTACTCATGTAGTGCTGTGACCCTGAAAAATGTGATTTATATTTGTCCAGAGGCTGTTCTGTAGGAGAGAAATGAGAGAAAATGTGTGTGCGTGCGTGCGTGCGTGTGTGTGTGTGTGTGTGTGTGAGAGAGAGAGAGAGAGAGAGAGAGAGAGAGAGAGCACAGGAAATGTAGCTAAATAGGAGAGATGGAGAGAGAGGTGTTATGTAGCTGTATGTAAAGAGAAGGAGCTGTGTAGAGATGGAGACATTTTCAGAAATGGATTTTTTTAAGCTAAATTAAAAGCGGTTCCACCAGGAAAGTATGTGATTGTTCCTTCTTATTTCTTTAGTTATCATCAGAAAGTGTGTGTTTCCTTATTTACTCTCTGAAAGAAAAAGTCTAGCCCTCAGATAAAAAAGTTTTCTTAAGACCTTGCTCCTCTGAAGGTATGCTTTCCCTACCTGGTGTGCAGTCCTGGGACCCGAACTTCTGGGCTGCAGCAATTATTGGTCATGATCAGGGAGGACACCAAAATAAAGGAAGTTAGATTAAGGGATTTCTTTCTTTCTTCTCTTTTCTTCCTTCCTTCTTTCCTTTCCTTTTCTCTCTCTTTCTCTTTTATAAAAAAGTACCAATATTATAATGATCGATAAAAGGGAAGGTTACTTAATCTTAAGTGCAATTACTAGACTCCAATATTTTACATTGGTATTTATTTTTGTGTATTGATAGAAATTTACAGTTATTTTTGTTACAACACATTGTAAGGTATTGTACCTATACAACTCATTTAAAATTGTAATGTAAAGTTCTAGTCCTTGAAAGTGACTATTACCAACTGTTTAGGATAATTAAGATAACTTGTAGTAACATTTTTAATGTAGACAGAAATAAGCTTTATTTAGTCTCATGTATTTGAGATAGATAGGTGGTCTTCAAACACTTCAGCCATCTACAGATCATGGCATTTAAGGTATGTTAATAACATAAGACTTTTTATGACAGTGAGACATGTCTGCTCCTGGCAGTACCAGTCTACTTCAAAAAGATGATGGGCACTGAAGAATCTTCATATGGAGTCTGCTTCAAATGTGGCAAAGCTAGCTACTGGGCAAAAACTGCCTTTGCCTTGACTCCTGACAGTATGCTGTCCAAATTGAAAAGCAGGACACAGAGGAATTCAACTGCTAAACTTTGCCACGACAAGGTAGGCAAGTCCTTTGTCATTTCTGCTTCACAATAAAGTCTGTCATATATTCTGGGCATGTGGGCCAAAGATGCATGCTCCAATGTTGCAAAGCAACCTTGGGTGACTGTTCAGGCAGGCAGCTGACTCTGTAATTTCTATAGATTTGGGAGTTGCTTGTTCTGCACTTACTGTTTACTCAGGTAATATTTTATCCTTTTTGGGTGTCTGACAGGGATAAAGACTAAATACTTATAGTTTTACAGTTTTCCTTGTTACCAAATTCAGCAAATACAAATGTACTTGATACTGCGAATGTAATTATTATCTGGTAATTATTCTTATTATATATAGTCTCACTGTGTTATAATTAAATCATTTTTTATTTAGACAGAAAGAAGGAAATGTGATGTGGTATTTGATCACATTGTGAACACCAATATTGTGTTAATCAAATAAAAATCCAATGTCAGGAGGCAGAGCCAGTAGCTAGTTGACAGAAAGTAGCCATAGAAGGTAAAGAGGAAGTCAGGAAGATGGATAAAGAAACACGCAGGAAGTGAAAGGGAGGGAAGGAGAGTTTGGCAGTTCCTTTTAGATTGAAAGGGTGCAAAGAGCTCTCTCTTTCTGAAATGCTGGCTGAGGAGAGGAAGGTTGGCTAGCTGAAACTCAACCTCTCTGAGCTAACAGGTTTCCACTCCAGCCTCGGACTGGATTTATTGGTAAAATCATAAGATATAAATTTAGATAAAAGCAACAAAAAGGCTGCCTAGAAATTTTAACTCAGATAAGTTTTGAACTTGGAGATACAAAGAATAATTGAAGTTAGGGAAGAAATGATCATCTGATATTAGAGGACATTTTAAACCTCCCTGTTCCTTTCCCTCTTCTTGGCTTCCCAAAAACCACATAAATAGAGACTATATAAATACTCTCAGATGGGATAAGGCAAGTATCCCCTCTAGGGAAATGAATGAAGACAAGGGAAGATGTCTGTTTTGGAAGCCCTGCAACTCCTATCTATGGCAGATCACCCTTAGAGGAGTCGACACATCATTAGACTCTGGCAGTGTACGCACATTTGAGCCGTCAGCAGCTACCAGCGAAGTGAAGAAAGCATCTAACGTGACAATGGGGGCAAAGACAAAGTGAAAAAATCATTGCAGAGAGACAAGGTGCAGAGACAGAGCAGAGTGAAGAAAAATCACTTCCAGCACATACAATGAAATGTATGTTTTGTATTCTTACAGACATACATAAGCCACCAGTAGGACACATGGGGGCAAAATATGATAATTAGTGACTGGAAACTAGATCTTAAAATTTTCAGCAGAAGAGTTGAAAGATCAGTTTTAGGAAATATCCAAAAATGTGGGAGACAAGAAAGCAGTGAAGAAACATAAACCAATGAATAGGACTTTGGGTTCAGAAATAAAGCAGTAGGTATAAATTATGAAATAAATAACCCAAAAGAACTTTTCGACACAGGAAAGACATCAGACCCTCCAAGACCCCAACCCCAGCGAGTCCAGCTTCAGGTGAGATTGGGTCTCCAGCGGGGACTGCCCGCCCATCACCCATCCCCTTGATCTTCTGGGCCGCTCCTGGCATCCAGAAGACCCGCCCACACAGGAAAGACATCAGCCCTTCCAAGACCCCAACCCCAGTGAGTCCAGCTTCAGGAAAGACATCAGCCCTTCCAAGACCCCAACCCCAGTGAGTCCAGCTTCAGGAAAGACATCAGCCCTTCCAAGACCCCAACCCCAGCGAGTACAGCTTCAGGAGACCTGCCCACACAGCAAAGAAGTCAACAATTCCAAGACCTCAACCCCAGTGAGACCAGCTTCAGGAAAGACATCAGCCCTACCAGGACCCAAACTCCATGTCAGCATCCCCAGCTTCAGCTGCAGGAAGGAAGGAGACCAGTGGAGACGGAAAGACCCCACCAGCACCCACTGAAAGAAGAGATGGGAAGAAGACAGAATAAGAGATCACTCAGCAATAGAAACACCAACATGACCCCACCAGAATCCAGGGATCCAACACCAGCAAGACCCAAAAAGCACTACATAGATGAAGAAGAGGAGACAGACCTTAAAAATTATTTCATGAAGATGATGGAGACCCTCAAAGAAGAAACGAGGAAATCCCTTAAAGAAATAGAAGAAAAAACAAACAAAAAATCCATGAAATGGGGGAAAAATTCAAGAAATAAACAAATCTCTCAAAGAATCTAAAGAGCACCAAGAAAGAACAACCAAAAAAATGAAGGAAACAACTCAAACAGTTGAAGGATTGAAAGCTGAAATAGAAATGATAAAGAAAACACAGAATGAAGGGATGCTGGAAATAGAAAAGCTGGGTAAACGATCAGGAACTACAGATGCAAGTATCACCAATAGAATACAAGAGATAGAAGAGAGAATCTCAGGTGTTGAAGACTCATTAGAGTCGTCAACTAAAGAAAATCTCAAAACCAAAAATCCTTAACACAAAATATCCAGGAAATATGGGACACCGTGAAGAAGCCAAACCTGAGAATAATAGGTATAGAAGAAGGTGAAGAAATTCAACTTAAAGGTACAGAAAACATATTCAACAAAATCATAGAAGAAAACTTCCATAACCTAAAGAAAGATATGCCTATGAAAGTACAAGAATCTTACAGAACACCAAATAGGCTCGACCAGAAAAAGAAGTCACCTCGCCATATAATAATCAAAACATCAAACCTACAGAGTAAAGAGAAAATATTAAGAGCAGCTAAAGAAAAAGGCCAAGTAACATACAAAGGCAGACCTATCCGAATTACACCTGACTTCTCAATGGAAACGATGAAAGCCAGAAGATCCTGGTCAGATGTCCTACAAACGCTAAGGGAACAAGGATGCCAGCCCAGACTACTATATCCAGCAAAGCTCTCAGTTACCATAGATGGAGAAAACAAAATATTCCATGACAAAGCCAGATTTAAACAATACATATCCATGAATCCAGCTCTACAGAAAATGCTAGAAGGAAAACCTAGAGCCAAGGAAGATAACTACATTCACAAAGACACAGGCAATATATAATGACACTTTACAAAACACCAAAAGGAAAAGGGAGGAGAAACTACACAAAATAACTTCACTAACAATAAATCAAGCACAAGCAAGGATCACCAATCAATGGTCATTAATATCCCTCAATGTCAACGGTCTCAACTTGCCTATAAAAAGACACAGACTAGCAGAATGGATACGAAGACAGAACCCTTCCTTCTGCTGCATACAAGAAACACATCTCAACATCAAAGACAGACGTTATCTCAGAGTAAAGGGTTGGGAAAAGATCTTCCAATCAAATGGTTCCAAGAAACAAGCGGGTGTAGCAATCCTAATATCTAACAAATTAGACTTCAAATTAAAATCAATCAAAAGAGATGAATAAGGACACTTCATATTCATCAAAGGAAAAATACATCAAGATGAAGTCTCGATTTTAAACATCTACGCCCCAAATACAAAGGCACCTACATTCGTGAAAGAAACATTACTAAAGCTCAAAATGCACATACAATCTCACACACTAATAGTAGGAGACTTCAACACTCCGCTTTCACCGCTAGACAGGACCTCCAGACAGAAACTTAACAAAGAAACAAAAGAACTAATAGAAGTTATGACCCAACTGGGTTTAACAGACATCTATAGAACATTCCACCCAAATACAAAGGGATATACCTTCTTCTCGGCACCACATGGAACCTTCTCTAAAATTGACCACATAATAGGAAACCTAGCAAATCTCCACAGATACCAAAAAAATGGAATAACCCCTGATCAGACCACCATGCATTAACACTAGAATTCAACAATAACACAAATCGCAGAAACCCTACAAACTCATGGAGATTGAACAATGCACAATTGCACCATCTCTGGATAAAGGAACAAATAAAAAAAGAAATTAAAGACTTCCTCGATTTCAATGAGAATGAAGACACAACATACACAAACTTATGGGACACTTTGAAAGCAGTGCTGAGAGGAAAGTTTATAGCACTAAGTGCCCACATGAAGAAGGCCTGGGCAACCTATGGGGCCCTGAGCTGTGGATCAGTGTCTATCCCTGATATACAAACAGTCTTCGTGTGCCTATAGCACAAAGAGGGATGCTCTCTCAGCCTGGACTCTTAGGGGAGTGCCTGGACCCTACCCAGAGTAAAATGACAGACTCTGATATCCCCTATGTGGAAGGATTTGGCAATAGGGTGGGAGGGTGGGGGGGGAGGGGAGTGCGGGAGGAGGGGAGGGAGAGGGAACTGGGATTGACATGTAAAACAAGCTATTTAAATTTTTTAAAAAAATGATTTAAAAATTTAAAAAAAGAAGGGACAATGAAAAAAAAAGAACTTTTCAAAAATAACGAGTATGAGATTCCACTTTGAAAGCACTCACATACTTTGTCTAGCACCACGAAAAAGAACTTATTAACTTATTACATCAAAGTGACTGCTGAGAAATCACAGGACTCAGAAGATGGATTTCTACATACTTAATTCCTTGTCCCTCTTTTGTCTTTGAGTTTTGCTTTAGGAAATCATTACTTTGGTTAAATTCAATATAAATTTACTCTTTGTACCCACCCCACCCATTGTTTCACCATGTGAATAAAATTGCAGAAAACCCCTGCTGAGCAGCATTGCTTTATTTATATACTACTTGCCATGCTGTTCCTCACAGTGTCCTCTTCACACTCTCTCTTCCCCACCAGTGTCAACCCTCACTATATCTTACAGTCTTACTATTTTTATCAATTTTAAAGATACTTTGTAGAAGCCTCAACTGATGTCATGATATATATACATGCATATATATATATATATATCATAGCTAAATTGTTTCCAGACTGTTGGATTCTATATTAGTCAATCTTATTTTTTTAGATGACTGTGAGCCACCATGTGGTTGCTGGAAATTGAACTCAGGACCTCTGGAGGAGCAGTTAATGTGCTTAACCTCTGAACCATCTCTCCAGCCCATTAGTCAATTTTAATGAAGCCAGAGAGGAAGTTAAATTTCCTGTGACAATTACAAGGTTTTTTAAAAAAATTACTGTTGCATTTCATCTGAGGTGGCAGCTTGTTTCTCTGTAGAAGCCTTCGGGGAGCGGTGCCATGCCAGGAACCCACAATTAAGAGACTGACTTGAGCTGGACATGTTGGTACAGCAGAGGCAGGTGGATATCTGAGCTCAAGACCAGCCTGGTCTGCATAGTAAAGCTTTTGAGACAAGTCAAACGGTTGTATGTGAAGCTCTTTCTGATTTCCAGCCTGTCCAATTGGATACAAAATGTGGAAAGTCCCAACAGAAAAAGACAGAAATCTTTAAAGGCCAAAACAAGTAATGCCTACAAGTTGCTGGAAGCAGCTGGAGATCCTGAACAAGTCAAAGAATGTTGAAGTTTCAAAAGCAACAGTTGGAATTAATATTCCAAATGGCCATAATCAAAAGAAGATGTTTTCAGAAAACAAAGAAAACGTTAAGTTGCTATGAGTATAGTGGAACAGACATCCTTGTTGTATGAATGTGCATCTTTTGGGAATATGCCTAAGAATGGAATTGCTGGGTCTTGTGGTAGACTGATTCCCATTTTCCTGAGGAATCTCCATCCTGATTTCCAAAGTGACTGTACAAGTCGGCACTCCAACCAGCAGTGGAGGAATGTTCCCCTTTCTCCACTTCCTCCCCAGCATAAACTGTCTTTGGAGTTTTTAACTTTAGCTATTCTGACAAGGGTGAGATGGTATCTCAGAGTTGTTTTGATTTGCATTTCCCGAATGGCTAGGGATGTTGAGCACTTTCTTAAGTGTCTCTCAGCCATTTTAGACTTCTCTACTGAGAAGCCTTATTTAGTTCTTTACCCCCACTTTTTGATTGGATCCTTTGGTGTTTTGGAGACTTGACTCTTGAGTTCTTTGTAAATTTTGGAGATCAGCCCTCTGTCAGATGTGGGGTTGCCTTTTTGTCTTACTGACTGTGTCCTTTGCCTTACAGAAGCTTCTCAGTTTTAGGTGATCCCATTTATTAATTGTCGAACTTAGTGTCTGTGCTATTGGAATTATGTTCAGGAATCAGTCTCCCGTACCAATTTATTCAACGATGCTTCCTACTTTCTCTTCTAACAGGTTCAGTGTGGCTGGATTTATGTTGAGGTCTTTGATCCATTTAGATTTAAGTTGTGTGCATGGCGATAGACATGGATCTATCTGCAGTCTTCTACATGCCAGCATCCAGTTATGCCGGTCCCGTTTGTTTAGGATGTTTTCTTTTCTCCATTGTATAATTTTAGCTTCTTTATTAAAGATCAGGTGTTCATATGTGAATGGGTTAATGTCGGGTTGTTCCATTCTATTCCATTGGTCTACCTGTCTGTTTTTGTGCCAATACCAGGTTGTTTTCAAGACTATAGCTCTGTAATAGAGCTTGAAGTCAGGGATAGTGATGCTTCCAGATGTTGTCTTGTTGAACATGGTTGTTTTGGCTATCCTAGGTCTTTTGTTTTTCCATATAAAGTTGATTATTGTTCTTTCAAGGTCTGTGAAGAATTGTGCTGGGATTTTAATGGGGATTGCGTTAAATCTGTATATTACTTTTGGTAAGACTGCCATCTTTACTATGTTGATCCTACCTATCCTTTCCATCTTCTGGTGTCTTC
The DNA here is from genome assembly GCF_017639785.1 of Mesocricetus auratus. Lineage (NCBI taxonomy): Eukaryota > Metazoa > Chordata > Mammalia > Rodentia > Cricetidae > Mesocricetus > Mesocricetus auratus. Next base: position 4,800,924 of record NW_024429228.1, on the reverse strand, counting down.
TTTAATTTCTTTCTTTAAAGACTCAAAGTTCTTGCGATACAGGTCTTTCACTTGTTTGTTTAGCATTACCCTAAGGTATTATATGTTAATTGTGGCTATTGTAAAAGGCAATGTTTCTCTGATTTCTTTCTCAGCCCTTTTATCATCTGTATATGATAGGGCTAATGATTTTCTTGAGTTGATCTTGTATCCTGTCACGATTCACTTGAACACCTGCCTCCTCTCCCAGAGCCACCGCTGCCACTCTCTGAAATGGTGGACAAAATTCAAGACACTCTTCCTCCCCAAAAACCTGAGCTTAAAGTGAGGCCAGTGTTGAGACCCCCAGGCATTGCCCTGATGTGAAACATCCGCAACGTTAGCCCCAAGTGTGCTCCTGTGGAGAGTTACCACCTCTTCCTATGTGACCAGAGCTCTCATTATTTGACTTGGAAGAAAATTGCAGAAGTTAAAGTGTTACCACTCTCAATGGCCTGCCCTTTATCTCAGTTTTTAACTTCCAGCAAATATTATTCTACAGTCAGTGAAAAGACATTTTTGGGTGATATGGACCATTTTGTAGCAGAAAGTCTATTCCTGGGTTTTCTGAAAACCTTACCTAAAAGTCCTCCATGATTATATGTTGTGTATATGTCATGTTTCCATATTTGAATGTTTTGTTTATAGGGTTTTTCTAATATTTTACATTGTAACATTGTACAGTTCAGTTTGTAAACCCTTTGTATGTGGACAATCTTACATGTATTGTGTCTTGGAATTTTGTGTATTTCTAATTTGCATTCAGTATACACTTCTCCTATCTATGTTCTCACATACACCCTATCATGGACCCATGTTGTCACTGTGTGTTCTTATGGTGGCTCTGGAGTTGCTGCTGTGTCGGAAGCACTCGTGTACAAGCAGCCACTTTCCCCATTCTTGACAATCGGCTACAATCCTGGGAGAGGCATCCCTGCCATGATCTAGTGCACAGACATTCCCTCCTGGTGTTTTCATTCTAAAGCAGGTTATTTGTGCCCCTTTGTCTTTGTTTTTGTTTGGCTAGCCATCATTTGAGAGAAACAAACACCAGTTTGTAAGATCAGCCATTATGGGACATGCCTCTAATCCCGGCACTTGGGAATCAAAACAGGCAGGTCTTAGTTCAAGCCAGCCTGGTGTGCATGAAAGTTCTAGTCCAGCCAGAGCTATATAACAGGCTGATTTAAAAAAAGATGTTTTTTGTTAAACATTGTGTGCTATGTACATAAAAACGAATGGTGCTTCTTATTAAAAAAAATCAACCTGCTGCCTCAACCATGTAGTTCATCCCTTAGAGGAGCCTTAATCTGCTGACTCCTAATTTCTCTAAATGCCTCCCTTTCCTAGCTGTCCTCAGTACTTAGATAGCATGCTTAAAGGCACTAATGGAAGGGTCTTCGGCATACCTCTCCCCAGAGGAGGACTGGAGTGGGACACAGACAACCAGAGAGTTGGTGTGCAAAGACATACTTGAAATGCTGGAGTCACCACCCAAGAAAGACAAACTAGACAACCAGTAACTGGGATCTCAAAAAATAATCCTGCAGCATGGTTTAAAAGTGTCACTGTTCTGATGCACAGAGGAAGTTCTGAGGTATAAATAGAGAAAAGTTTCCCTTGTATTTGGAGTGCCTCTACATCCTCATAAATAAAGCTGTTACATTTGTCAAAAAAAAGCATTACTGTCATGAACTTTTATTTAGGAAGCTATTGGATGCTATATCTACTAAAATGAAGAAGAAACAATAACAACAACAACAAAGAATTTCAGGAAACAACCAACAAAACAAAAAAACCCAGTACAGATGACAGACAAAAAGGGAATGTAGGCTGGTGACGAGGGAAAAGTTGAGGCAGAATATCTAAAAACATTCCAGACAGGAGCAGGCAGTGTCCAGGAGGAGTATTTCCACCAAATGTCTGGAGAGAGAGAGAGAGAGAGAGAGAGAGGGAGGGAGGGAGGGAGGGGGAGAGAGGAGAGAGACCCAATAACTTTCCTGATACATTTGTTCATAATGAGAATGCCTATAGTCCTGTTGTAGAATTCATTAATAATTGGTAAGAAGTTAAACTAAACTAAACTACATCATCGTATTTAGAAATATTTTTATAATCCTATTAGAAATGAACAGTGATTTGATTAGCAATAGTAAGTTCAAGTAGGAAAATATGCAGAAGCAATATGCAGTAGAAAAATCCAAATTTTTCATAAGAAAGAAGTACAGATACAGAAGTATCCATGGTGGAATAATGGAAATAACAATATTGGTAAACTTTGAGTTATGAATGAAACAGCTAAAGAAATAAAAAGGATGAAAGAGATTTCCATTGGAGGCCCCTTTGCCTGTGCTTCATTCTAAGCATAACAACACTATTTGACTTTTCATTATTCAAGAGCTATCTTGGTAAAAAAAAAGTCTTTAAATGTAAATATTTAAAACTGATAAGTAGTATTATATAAATTTCATTCAGAGTTATAGAGATAAGAAAAGGAACCAAACAAGGAAGGCAAAAGATTTAGTTACATCTAAAAAATGGACAGGTTTTTACTAGCCTTGGAGATGATTGTTTTGTATAATAAAAATAAGTATCCAACACCAAGTCATGGAAAATACTGGTCCATCAAGTGCCTGTGAAAATTACATTGAACTAAAAATATTGAATCAGTTGGCTCTCACTGAGACCATTGCCACAGAATGTGAGTGGTAAAAAAACAGACACTGCTGTTTTGAGAAAGTAACCAAGCTTATGTTTCAACATCATGTCACAAGTCCATTCCAAATATTCAGTCCAGTAGCTGGTTGTGGTGGGGTATACTTTTAATCCCAGCACTGGGGAGGCAAAAGCAAGTATATCTTTGTGAGTTCAGGGCCAACCTGGTCTACAAATGAGTTCTAGGACAGTCAGGACTGTTACACAGAAATAAATCTGTCTCAAACAAACATACATACAAGCAAACACCAGAAAAAGCAAAAACTTAACCTAGTATCTTAATAGCAAGAAGAGGTGTCTGCCGGTTAAGGAAGGGTCATGCAAATGCTTAAATCCAAATTGATAATTGTCTATTTGAACTGAAATGACCTTCCTGGAAGAATTATTCCTTTACGCTTATGTTGTAATCTTTTTGAAGGGAGATATTTTCCCTATTATCCAGTGGAGTTTTTGAGTTCTGCTATAAGAAACAGCAAAGCAGCAGCAATGACAATGGAGTGCATGGTCAGAGCCCCAGAGTGTGCTGTGGCAGCTTCCATTCCATGTGTGGATTACCCTGAAGTTAACCATGGGACAAGAATCCAAGAATAACTGCTTTTAAGCAAAAATTCCTTATAAATCTTAACAATTTAATGGTTACTCCTAAGAATCCACAAGGAAGACCACAGCTAAGACTCCTGTCAATAGTAGAGAGGACGCCTGAACTGGTCTTCCCCTGTAATCAGATTGATGAATACCCCAACTATCATGATAGAGCCCTCACCAGTAATACAAAGATCCACAACCAAGAACCAGGCTGAGCTCTGGGAACTCAGTTGAGGAGAAGGAGAAGGGAATATATGAACAAGGGAGGTCAAGTTAATGATGGAGAAATCTACAGAGACAGCTGATCCAAGGTTGGGGAAAGTCATGAACTCTAGACCTGCAACTGTGGAGACTCCAGGGGATGGAACTAGGTCCTCCATATGTGGAAGACAGCTGTGAATCTTTGACTAGCTGAGGGGCCCCTGGCAGTAGGACCATGATACAAACCTGGTACATGAACTAGCTTATTGGAGCCCATTCCTTAGGGTCAGATGCCATGTTCAGTGGCAGTAGGACCAGGATATTATCCCAGCTTGTTGAAACCCACTCTCTGTGGTAGGAGGCCATGCTCAGTCTTAATGCGTGGGAGAGGGGCCTGGCCCTGCCCCAAACTATTGTGCCAGACTATATTGACTCCTCATGGGAACTCTTACCCATGATGAGCAGTTGATTGAGAGTGGGCTATGGAGGAGGTGAGGGGGATGGGAGGAGGCATGGGAAGGAGAACTGTGGTTAGAATGTAAAATAAAATAAATTAAAAATGGAAAAGTGAAACAAACAAAAAATCTTAGCAATTTATTTCTCTGAATATTTTTGAGTTCATATAATAAGAAAACACGAATAAATGTCACATATCTTTAAAGGCCAATACATGGTGATACAATGAATACTTGTGCACCCATCACCAATTTTAAGAAAGGAGTATTTCCAGAGCTTTGGCACCTGAGAATGCCTTCCCACATTCCATTCATGAAACAGAATATCATTCACTGAAGAGAAATTCAGCCTTCCTTCTCAGGATTCAAATTAATTTCCTCTGGAGTTATTCCCTCAAGACAAATTTCCATGGACTGTCTTTAATTTCACTTAAAATGACTCATCTTCAGCTCTTACCCAGTCATACAAACTGTATATCTAGACATATTTTTAACTCAGCTGACCTGAAATTTTCTCACTTTTGTATAAGATCCTAATTTTAATTTCCCATGTTATTATAAAAATGAAGAGCTTGTCAATATGAAGATTATTTATCTATATATCTATAGCAGATTAATAATTGTGATCTCATAATCTCACACATATTGAAGGCAAGTAAACTTCTTCCTTTTCTAATGTTTGCTTCAAAAAAATAACTAAACATTCTGGAAAAATATTTTCCCACTTTTTCAAAACATTTTAATAACACAATCCTTCATCGGAATAATTGTGTGAGTCTGAGCACCTATTTCAAGGTTTCGGAGATAAGTAAGTTCTCTGTCCTTAAGCTGTATCCCTAACCTCTGCATGGCAATTTTGATTATGCAAATATTAGTGCCAACTTAGCTAAATGTCCTACTCATTGATAAACTCGAAGTCTTTAAAAAAAAGTAAAAGATGAAGAAAATCACAGAATTACACACAAGAAATGAGTGTGAAGAATTTATTCTAGATCTGTTTAACTGTGATGGTATCATATATATATATGTATATATATATATATGGGATAATCACTTCAGCCTTTTAGTTTTTGAAAGTCACTTTTCTCCTTTAATGAAAAAATAAGTCATTACAACAAAGCAGGCTGTGACATTGCCATTTAGTCTATCACCATGGTAGCAGATTTTGGAGATGTATTATTCAAATGACCTCAAGATTGACTCCTACAATTCTTACAAGGAAACTTGTTTATCAGAAAGATGTAAAATGGATTCCCTTTATACTTTTGGATCTGTCATAAGGCCACCTCCTTGAAACATAGGATATTTATCTGTCAAATTCCAGGACAACTTAAGAATAGCCAACTTTAAGCATTTAACTATGAACTTAATATTTAAAAGGGATTTAGATCCAGAATCGACCATGAAACGCTTAAAAAATACTTATTGCTTTGGTATCACATGCAATGCTGATTCTACCATTAGCAAAGAAGAACATGTTATTACTAAGGAATCAGGAAAGTGTCCTTAATGTTAGTGTCAAATAAATTATTTAACCAAGGTAGTGCATTTCTTGCCTGTTATTGAAGAGATGTGTTATCTCATATTCATGTGATGTGCATTTGATATTGTCATCATGATTTGTGATTCATAACTCATGCTTTAGAGTTCTATGTTAAGGTAAAAAACTAGACAAAATGTATTTGTCATATTTGACTCTGCTGTTTGAGGTTAGGGCTAAAATAATATCACAGCAAATGGTTGGGTAAAATAAGAAAAAAATCATTTGAATAACACTACAGGTTATTGACAATGCTATTGGTTACTCTTCAGAATTTGATGGTAAGACTCTGTTGCTGAAGAAATCATACACTTAAGTGACAGAACAAACTGGTACTGAGCTGGAATCTTCATCCCTATTGGCTAGCTTTCAGTGTTGGAATGTAGTACACACACTAGTAGAGGAGGAAAGTAGTTGTCAGTCTTACCGCCTGCAAATCCTGCAAGCAATAATAATGCTTTGTTGGCAAGACATGTGCACTGGTGCAATAGTGGCCCAGATGTCATGGGAGGAATAACCTACCAACTTGTGATTGGATTTAAATACTGCTCCACCAGATGAAGTCCATGCTTAGTCCATGTCAGTTGAAGAATGTATCTAGACAAGTCACAGACTCTAGAGGAGAATATGGCATGATTATTCTGCTAGATGGACATGAAATTAAACTGACTCCTAACAATTTAATCATTACACCCATGGATTCATGCATCTTTCAACCCCCATCCTAGAAGCTTCTATTTGCTGCAGTAGGTGGTGATTAATACAGAGACCTACAACTTACCAAAGTGCAGAAAATCAGGAGACTGAAATGCTCATCCTGAAATAGGACAAGATATCACATCCCCTCCACTCTAGTCAACCAATTAATGACAAAACAAATTAAAAACCTGGAGTATATATGTAAGTTAGGACATTGTTTTATCTTGCATGGTCAGATTCTCAAAGAATCAAGAAAAGATTCTAAGGCCACAAAATGATTCAAATGTAAAGCACTCAACGAAAACATCAAACAACAAAAGCACAAGCACATTTTACACTCATCTAAAGTTGGCTGAGTTTGCTCATCTTTGCTTCTCCATCCCGTGCTCCCTACTACACTCCTCTGGAAATGCATGAATTAAAAATACAGCTATCTTTATAATTCAGGAATGAAGGCTCTCCTACTCCTATTCCACTAAAGGGTCATAGTTTTTAAACTGACCCATAGATTGATGCGTCCCTCAACTCTCATCAGAGAGGATGCTTTTTGTGGTAAATAATTAACACAGAGATCAGCAACTCATCAAAGTGGAGAGAAAAAGAGACTGCAGAGTGCTTGGCCCTAAATGTGACATCTGCATCTCACCTCCTTCTCCCCAGGCTCAGGAATCATCATAAAAGAAGGTGTTGAAAGGATGTAAGAGCCCAAGGCTGTGGATAACTACAAGGCAACAGTGTCTTTTTGGACACAGCAAGGCAGCTGTACATATGAACTCACAGTGATTAAAGCAGTAGACATACAACCTGAGCAAGCTGATGCCAGATCAAATATTAACATGGAGAGAGGAGCTGGGCTTGAAATCCCACCCCTTGCTGAGGAGGTATTGGCAATTAAAATTTTAAGCGTTTTCTTAAAGAGCATTGACTCTAGTAAATTATTACACTTCAGTAGAAGGCCCCACATCCAAGAACATATGGGCAGCACAAGTTGGACTTGATGGACTTAAAAAAAAGGTCATAAAGTTAGGTGGGTAGGTAAGGACAGGATGGACTTGGGGGGAGTTGAAGACAATCATAATACATCGTATGAAATTATCAAAGAAATAGTTAAAAACAAACAAAACAAAAAGCAACAAAACAAAACAATCAAATGCTTCTTGTGATATGATTTTCTCACTTGTTAACAGACTAAAATAGTTGCTACACAATGTCAGCTTGCTCTTTCTTTCAAATCTGTACACAATCTGTTATTTCTTTTGGACAACGGTATGAAGTCGATCATAAGCATATGTTGAACCCCTCTCAGCATTATTTTTGGAAGTGAAAATGGGTATAACTTCTATGAAGAGCAATTTGTTTCTACTTATCACAGTGAAAGTATTACAACTCTGATTAAATTTTAAGACTTAGGTATTTGTTCTGCAGATGACATTATTCAAAGGTTACTTGAATCATAACATTTATTATTCAAATATGCACAAATATTTGCTTCAGATTACTTGTGATAGTAGCAGAATGAAAATATCTCATCACTCAATGTAAGGGACTCTTTAGGAGATTATGATAACCTTACACAGTGGATCACCATGCAGCCACAAGCTGTAAAGATGACTTATGTACTGACAGAACAATCTTCAAGAGTAAAAAAAATCAAGGAACAGATAAGAACATGATCATACTGGCTTTCATATAAAAGGATGAGATGGAGGGAGGGAAAGAGGAAATGGAAATGACAGAGAAAGAGAGAGAAGAAAGGAAGGAAGGAGAAAGGAAGGAAGGGAGAAAGAAAGAAGGAAAGAAAGAAAGAAAGAAAGAAGATTAAATTAAAAATGGATGGACAGGGAGGAACATTTATTTATGTGTGTTGGTAAAGAAGATTTGAAGTTCATGACTTATCATTGGAAGAACTTCCAAGAAATTGGATGAGTACATCAATAGAGGAAAACTAGTTGACTGAAGAAACTATAGACACTTTTTACTTTATATAACTTTTCATCTTTCTACCAAATAATATATTATAAATACACAGCTCTTAAAAGTGAGCCAAGCATATCACGAGGCAGGATAAACATGTCCTCTGACAAGTACTTGTTTATGTCCTCTAACCCTCTTCACTTGAAGAGGACGAAGTTCTTTGTTAGTTGACAAGAGACTACACGTTTCTACCATTATAAATAGCCTGCTAATAATATCAAGTAACTAGAGTTGTGGGTCTCTCAACTTTAACATTACAAACTTTCCTGCCCTGTAAGTATTCCACGTATTTGGATTTCTTCCATCTAAATAGAATTGGAGAGTTGATATCTGGAAAGAGAGAAGAGATGCCCCTTTGGCCCTGCAGCTCTTTGTGTCAAACTGCTTCAGTATACAAGATACACAGTCTTAGAGTAGCTGCCTGGAGAAATATTCTACTCACATTTCTAAAGATAGTTGAGATACACAGTCTTAGAGTAGCTGTCTGGAGAAATATTCTACTCACATTTCTAAAGATAGTTGAGATACACAGTCTTAGAGTAGCTGCCTGGAGAAATATTCTACTCACATTTCTAAAGATAGTTGAGATACACAGTCTTAGAGTAGCTGTCTGGAGAAATATTCTACTTACATTTCTAAAGATAGTTGAGATACACAGTCTTAGAGTAGCTGCCTGGAGAAATATTCTACTTACATTTCTAAAGATAGTTGAGATACACAGTCTTAGAGTAGCTGCCTGGAGAAATATTCTACTTACATTTCTAAAGATAGTTGAGATACACAGTCTTAGAGTAGCTGCCTGGAGAAATATTCTACTTACATTTCTAAAGATAGTTGAGTTTTCATGATAGAAGATACATTATAGAGCATAAATTTAGATGATATTTATACACTCTTAAGAAATTAATAGATATCTTATTTCTGAAAATGCAGTACTTTGGAAATATTTTCAATCTATAAAGCCATGAAGCATGTATCTATTGGAGAAAAATTAAAACTTTAATAAAGAAAAAAGACTAAAAATGTCTTCACATTTTCACAAAATGCTATATTGCCTACAGATGAAGACAAATCCTGTATTTTGTGACTACATCATTAATTCTCAATGTAAATAAATTCCTTAAAAATATCTTAAGGATGACAGAAGAATTCACATCCTGTCATGCTTTCTTATAATAAAGGTGCAAGTATATGCAGATCAGTTCAATGCCAGTTCATTAAGACTCTCCCTTTAACCTCCTGTCCATTAAAAATTCACTAGTTTCTCCTCTGAAGACATTTATGCATCTGTACCATCACATAAGTGAACTGTCACTTAACACCCAGAATGACTGCAATCATACATACCCCATCAGAAGGATGTCTTTGTTTCCTGAACCTTGGATCCGTACAGCATATGGTCTGATTGATTTGAAGTTCCAAGTATCTGCTTTTAGACATGATGGTTCTTTATCTTTCTCTTTAATGAAAGGCACTGTTTGTTGAGCTGAGGCTTGCTTTTACAGTTGCATCCTATCCCAGAGAGCAAGAGGGCTTGTCACCTTAGAAAGCTTGGTGAAATGAATCATTTAGACTGTAGGAGTAATATATCCAGAGAAGAAACTTGAGGAGGGATTTAGATAATGCATTCAATTAGTTAAATACGTTGGGACACCTGACTCACAATGGCTAATTTAAATGTCTTGAAACTAGTAGAGATCACAAATCATGGTTGTAATGATCTCAAGGTCAAGAGAGAGTACATTCCCACTTATATAACAGAGAAATAATGAAGTTTTTAGTTGTTTTTGGGCACTTTAGTATACCTGAAAATCTTTTTATGAGGTTAACATTCACAAATGATCACACTGGCTGGCTAACATAGACATAAAGGTCAAGCATAAATTCATGTTTAATGTCAAGGAAATAAAATATAGTTTAGGTGCTTATTTTTATTTAGGCAAAAAAACTTGAACTTTTTGTTTTGTTTTTGAGACAGGGTTTCTCTGTGTGGTCTGGGATGTCCTGGAACTCTGTAGACCAGGCTAGCCTCAAACCATAGGGATCCACCTGCCTCTGCCTCCCGAGTGCTGGGATTAAAGACCTGCACCACCACTGCTGGGCTATTCTGTTTATTCTTAGAACCATTTAAAATACACTGTGTACTTAGTTGTCATTTGGAGGGATTGTGTCAAGGAAATACTTTAGATATAGAAGAGAACATCATGGATTTGGGCCTGAACTCGATTTTGGATTAAAAACATTTTAATGAGAATTGTTATAGGCATATTAATGGGAGTTATCATAGTAATCGAGTACAAGGGTACTATTTCATAAAACTCACATTGGTACTGAAAGATCACATAGTTTTATTTCTGCTGGATCACAAAAGAAAGCAGCAAACTCTATTTCATTGGAAGCTGAGAAGTTTCAAATCTAATTAACAGAAGTATGTCATTAAAGGCTGCCTTCAGCAAAGTTTTAATTCCAGTTTCTTGAGGGAGGCAGAGACAGGTAGATTTCAAAATTAGTCTGGTCTACATAGTGAATTCTAGGCAGTCAGGGCTACATAGTAAGACTCTGCCTTAATGAGAAGAACAAAAATGCAAGCCTTTTTATTTCTGTTTCTCCTTATGGAACGTCTCCTTTGACATAGGAAAGATGGGCTTCTTAGCTAAGATAATTAAGTTTGTTTTGGTTTGTTTTTCTGTCTCTGTTTCTTACTCTAGCTCTCTCTCCCTTCTTCCAGTCCCTTGCTATCTTTCCTTCCTAATGTTGTATTTGTTTCCTTGCTTGTTTTATTGGACATAGGCCTTACTACGCTGCCTTGAACCCACTCTCTCCCACCCCACTCTACTGAGTGTCTGGACACAAGTGGGTACAACCTTGGATCAGACTTGGATGTTGGTTTCTGAGGAAAGGCTTATACTGGGAATATCGTTTTAAGGATATTTTGAAATTTTTATTCAGTCTTTATACTCTAAATGTTGTTTTTCATTTTCAAGTCAAAATTTCACTTTCAAAAACATGCAGCATTCCCTTTCTTTGGTTTAGATATAGCACTGATGCTAGCCTGAACTTACAAATGATGAAACCAAAGAATTGGAGAGATTTGTAAACATACCAAAAGAGAAATGGTTCTGCAATTAACGATACAAAAGATGGAAAAAATAAAAGATAGAAGAGTGCCAGGGCCAATTGAAATGGGTCCACTTCATCGTGAATTAAGGTCAGAAAGTTCAAACCTACTATTGCTCATTCAAGGTTAAACAACAGAATATTTAGTCTAAGAAGTAACTAATGGATATCTTACTAGATAGTAGGATATTTAGCTTGAGGTGTTGCTACTGTGTATATTGCCTTGACAACAGGATACTTGGTTTAGGGTGTGGTGACTTGATGTTTGGGGTATTAAGAAGGTAATTACACTTGCTTGTTCTTGTATCTTGGTAAAGAAGTCTTTCTGCCTTCCCCAACTTTGATTGGGGAACATAAGGATTTTGTGCAATAAAGTTGGGGCCTTTTGCCCATTATTCACTGGGATGCCCTTCCAACTCTATCCCATGTGTCTGTATTTTCTTAGATATCTGTAATTTTTGTGCTTGCCATTTTTGAATCCATATTCCTCCCTCCAAGCACGGACTGGACATAAATCGCGTGAGACCCAGCTGTTGTGGTCTCCGGGATGTCAGATACTACAGAAGAGTCATCTCTGAGAATGATTATAACGTGTCCCTGGCACAGACAGAGGGGAATGCTGAGAAATGCCTGGCGGCTTGACTCAAGGTTTTACTGAGGGGCGGCTAGGGCATGTAATTCCCTACAGACTCCTGCCACTAAGTGACAGTTTATGTCGGACATCTTTGCTAAGGTGGCTTGAGCAGGGCATTGGGGCAGATGGACAGACATCTGCTGCTTTGCTTTCCCAGCAATTGATTCCCTTTCTCCCACTCATGTTCCTTTGAGGGAAGAGTTTGACCACAAATAACAACAGAAGCCACGTGTAATTACCGGAAGTAAAAGTCCAGGCCTCTGTGGGATTAAACACCCGAGTGTTGAACTATGCTGCTGCTGCACCACCTGAAATTGCTTGAATTCTCCTTGACTAGGAATAAAATTAGCCTCGCTGTTGAGTTTAGTTGTGGAAAATTGTGGTGATCTAGCAAATGCAGCCTGCCTGAAGATCAGAGTGCAAAGCTAGCCACAGCCATAGTAGCCAGGCAGTGGTAGTACATGCCTTGAATTTAGCAGCCACACTAGTTAGCACTAGAGAGGAATGTAAGATGGGAAGGGACAGGAGTCAGTCAGTCTGAGGACCAGTGGGTCACCCCTTCAGTGTAAGCATTGGTAGGGGTGAGAACTCTCTAGTGGCTGGCCTCTTTGCTTCTCTGATCTTCAGCTTTAACCCCAAATCTGTCTTCTGGGCTTTTATTACTTGTGCTACAGAAAATGGGTACAAATTAAGACCCTAGCTTCAAAGGTGCAGTAGTTTTAAATTCTGGCTATTTGAATTCATTAGAACCACTGCCAGGAAAAAACAAACCAAACCAACCAAACAAACAAACAAAAAACAATAGCCCCCCCAAACCACACCATTATTTGATCCTTAAGTCAAACCAATTTGAGAATCCCTTGGGGTGGGGGTCTGGGCTTCAGTACTTATAAGAGCTCCCTCGGTAATATTGATATGCAGCAAGGGTTGAGATGATATGAGGTACACAGAGGTGAAATTATCAACCTCATTGAAAGTGGTGAAGGCAACTCTGCAGGGGATCCTGTGGTGGGGACACTCTGTGTCTACCTGGCTTGCTAGTGGCCCACTGGGATCCAGAGGACACTTGCTGTAAATACTATAAAGCAGTGATCAGGATAGGAAGCAAGCTAAGCTTCCACGCTGTTTTGTTTGGAGTGCATTTACATTCTCTTGTTTGTGGCTGATAAGTGGTACCTGCCTGCATCCCATCTCTGTTTTTCTTTGATGCACTGATTTGTGTCCATGGGATGGAAAGCAAAACAAGCCACCTTCTTGATAAATAACCACACTGTGTAGGTAATGAGACGGAGGAGATCCTACTGAGTGGACACTTGGAATTTTAGAACTGGGTGTGCCCTTGGATATGAATTGATACAACCCTGTGTTTTAAATTATAACTCACCAGGCATGTTAAAGGCAGGTAGTGTTTCATTGCTGCTTTCATGACCACATAAGTATTGCATGGCAAACTAATGGCTAAATAAAACAGGAAGAAACAGAGTGTCACAGTCGATGCATCACTCTGCACTAGTAAAAGCCGGAAAGCTGCATATAGGCATGAAAAGGCACAAAATGTTAACTAGATATATCAGACTTGAATATCATGAGACTAAAGCAGGAACACTATACCTTGCAAGTTAATGGACGACCAAAACAGGTAAAATATACCTTATAGGTTAAGGGTTCTGTTTGCAGTCAAAGACCATTAAGTTCATGCTTGTCCTATGTTAAGTACTTACAAGTTAAAGTTTCTATTTGTAATTAAGAAGCTCCTGACTGAGGGGCTGGAGAGATGGCTCAGTGGTTAAAAGCACTGACTGCCCTTCCAGGGGACCCAGGTTCAATTCCCAGCACCCACATGGCAGCTCACAACTGTCTGTAACTCCAGTTCCAGGAGGGTTCACACAGACATACATTCAGGAAAAATATCAGTGTGTACAAAACAAAAATAAATTATTAAAAAAAAAGTCAAGACCAGGCTGGGGAACTCACAGAAACAGCAGACCTGAACAAGTGGGAGCTCTTGGACCCCAGACTGACAGCTGTGAAACCAGCATAGGACCACACCAGAACCCAATCTAACCATGCCGCATGAACAGCGATGTCTGTTGGGGGCCTGGACAAACTATGGGCCTCTGGTAGTAGATCAGTATTCATACAAATAGACTTTGGGAGCCCATTCCTCATAGTGGGATGCTCTCCCAGCCTAGACACACAGGGGAGGGCCTAGGCCTTCCTCCAAATGATGTGATGGACTTGATTACTCCCCCCATGGAAGGCCTCACACTCCCTGGGGAGCAGAAAGGGGATAGAATAGGGGGCCAATGGGAGGTAGGGGAGGAGGAGAGCCAGAGGGAACTGGGATTGACATGTAAAATAACATTGTTTCTAATAAAAAAAAAAGAGTGCTACTCCTCTTCCAGCTATAAAAAAAGAGCTCTTGAATGAAACAGAGAAGGAGCAGCAGTTGGGACAGGCAGATGGGAACAAAGTGGGTGTGAACAGAGTGGGGGGAGGAGGGAGAGAACGTAGGCTGACCAGGATGTAGAGGAAAAGAAGAAAGGAAGGGAGGGAGGGAAGGAGAGAGGGATGGGGGATAAAAAAGAAAGAAAGAAAGAGGAAGGAAGGAAGGAAGGAAGGAAGGAAGGAAGGAAGGAAGGAAGAGAACACACACACACACACAGTTCATTGTCTCATGCTGCAGGTTAAGGTTTCTATCTGTAGTTAAAGAATAAGTCTCTGTTTGTCCTGCATTAAATCCTCAAAAGTTAAAGTTTCCAGTTGTAAATAAGTCTAAGTCCCTGTTTCTAAGATCTGATGTAAACTGCGAAATGTGTTTTTCAAACTACGGTAAACTTACTACTCCACCCCCATGATGTGTATACTTACCCTTGTTTCTTCCCTTTCATTGTATCTTTCTAACAATGTATAACAGCCAATTCTCTCTCCCTGTGTATCTTTACCTCTCCTATAAAAGGGCTTCAAGAGGAGCTACTTTCTCAAATCCTGACGTAGTGGGAGGCAGTCTGCTTGCCAGTCCCAGGTGTACCCCAAAATACAACTTGCTTTAACTGGAAAATCGTGGATTTGATCTCTTCTCCTCAAGATTCTCAGGTTTAACAAATTTCTGAACTCTCAAAAACTGTAGACCCATTTTACTCAACTAACGTATGCACTCACTAAGTCAGGCATAGAGTTAAGTGTTACAGAGATGAGCAGGGCTTGGTTCTGGTCTAAGACTCTGGTTTCTGCATACATTTTAGCTGTATGATAGAAGATTAATTATGTAAGCTCTTCATGCTTACTTTCTCTGAAAAACAGGTTAACAACCCGTTTTATTGGGAAAAAAGATTTTGCCATAGCGGAGTATTCCCCACTACTACAACAGTGCAGGGGCCTAGATGAAAAATTATTTTGTTGTGACTCATGCTGGTGTTAGAGATGTCAGTATGGAGACAGGACATAGTTGAAATTCGATAAAACAATAGAAGAGTCTGGGGGACCATTCAGAAGAAAGAAAAATGTGAGGCAGTCAGTTTAACAGTGTGAGATGAGGATGCTGCTGATAAGTATATGTAAACGCTGTAACAGTCTACATTTTTCTTTGACGCAGATTTCTTTAGTGGGAGACTTGCTAATTTTGGGTTTTGTGTGCACCAGGGATATATATATATAATATGTATATATATATATATATATATATATATTGAAGTCATTTGAACCCAGATAAAATGCATTTAGAATTACAATGGTTAAACAGAATTCTCAGACTTACATAAATTGGAATGATGATTCGTATTTATACATAAATATAAAAGAAGTAAACTTGATAATGTTTCAGAGACCTGATGCCCTTTTTTGGCTCCCGAGGGCACTTGCATAGACCTATGTGTAGAGACACAGACACAGACACAGACACAGACACAGACACAGACACACGTGAAGAAAACAGTAAAGGGTTAAAAACAGAGAAGGAATGAATAAAATAATAGCATATAAATATATAAATGACCTTGAAAGCTTGCAACAATAACCAGCTGGCCCATTGTAGAAAAATTTCCTACCAATAGCTTAATGGTTCCTCTTTTGGAGCATTTAAATACACAACTAATACACTATAAAAATGAAAAATAAGTCTTTAAGAGTAGAATTTTAAAACATATGATAAATAATTGAACAAAGAAACTGTCATCCTTCTTAGTATTTGTTGTCCATCTCTCTGCTGAGATCGATTCTATACCAAGATCGAAAATTCATCAGTGGTAAAGGCATAGTTCTGTAGGGTCAAAACATGCCACAGGTATTTAAACTCATACTGATGAATAGAATTTCAAAGGATCATTCTGTTTCTCTTGGCCAATTCTGTTCTGCTTATGTTGTGAGCCTAACTCCTATCAGAATCCAGGATCTCTTCAGGTTGGCAGTCAGCAAATTTCCCAAGCCAGTGTCCAGGTTTTGCCACAGGCCTTTGTTATATTAAACAATCAGACCTGAGGAGTCTTTCTAGACTCCAGTTAGGCACTTCCAGAGAGCGTAGGTTGCCCAGAGTAAATTCTGTAGGGCTGTGGGGCCATTAGAAAGCAATTGTATTCAAAGGGAAGGGAATTGAGCTAGCTCTTTTGTTTGGTTTCCAGTATCTTAAGTACTTGAAACCCTCTCAGTAACTTTACCACTTTAATCAACCACAACACTGAGGAGAGTTTTTGGAGCATGGCAAACTTTGCTCTGTCAGACCTTGCCCTTTCCCCCCCATTCCCACTTCCTTGCTAAAAGCCTAAAGATGGGCACCAAAGTCCATCCTGGCTTGCCCCCTTCCTCCTGCTGAGGCTGACCACTAAGATCCAGCTATCAAAGTATCGACGTCCATTAATCAAAGGTCTCCTTTGGCTCACCTCATTAACATGCCCAGTTAAAATTAAACATCTCATCCTAACACAAGGTTTCCCTTGGCTCTTCTGTTTTGTCTCTATCCAGAGGCAGACCTTTGTTCCTCTGGGACAAATAACCCTTCCCCCTCTCCCTTGTTCCTAACACTTTCTCCCTTGTCCTCTATCTCTTGTCTTCATCTCTTATCCCCTTCCCTTTGTCCCTGTGGGGAAAATAAATCTTTGTTCTGAGAATTTGGTCTTGAACTGACTTCAAGGTTTCGTACAGTTTTCATATGCAAGATTATAGAACATTTCTGGTAGAGCTAAGTTCCCTTGATGATTATGCTAGATAGTTTTATGCCAACTTCACATAAGCTAATCATCAGAGAGGAGGGAGCCTCAATTGAGAAACATTGCCTCCATAATAACAGTTGTAGGCAAGTGTATAGGACATTAACTTAATTAGTGAATGATAGGGGAGAGTCCAGCCCATTAGAGATAGTGCTATATCTGGGCTGGTGGGCCTGGTTGAAACCAGGCTGAGAAAGGCACGAAAAACCAATCCGTAAGTTACCCTCATTCATGGCCTCAGTATCGGCCCCTTGATCCAGGTTCCTGTCCCGTCTGAGTTCCTGTCCTGACTTCCTTTGAGGATGAACTA
The DNA here is from genome assembly GCF_017639785.1 of Mesocricetus auratus. Classification (NCBI taxonomy): domain Eukaryota; kingdom Metazoa; phylum Chordata; class Mammalia; order Rodentia; family Cricetidae; genus Mesocricetus; species Mesocricetus auratus. The sequence continues at coordinate 4,783,475 of NW_024429228.1, read as the reverse complement.
TGATATGGAATCACAAGCTGAATAAACCTTAAGACAACCACCTTAAGTGAAAACACAGGAAAATGGAAGATTTGAGTAATTGAGGAGGAGGTAGAAAGGACATTTGTTTACTAAATCCTAGAGTCTGTGGATGGTGGTATTTTAACTGGGTGTGCTCTTACTTGAATGGAGAGCTAATTTCTTTCTGACTGTAATTGGGTTTGTTGATACTTGAACACTGGAGTAAGGGACAGTGAACTTAAAAGTTAGTCAGGGAGGTATATCAGGCAAAACAGTTATTATTAATCAATGTTATTATATAATTATTAATATTTGGTTATAAGAGGGAAGAGGCAATTCTGAAAATAACATAAACTTAATATTTGAACTTCAGATCCAACCTATTCTGGAGTGTTTCAAGTCTAATTTTAGGGAGGGATTGACCTTGGTGTAGACTTCTCTACTCTCCTCCTTCCAAATGACATCATCTAAAAACCATAAGCATCATCACACAATACCATCCTTTCAGAAAAGAGACCCAAAAGAGAGACACTTGCACAGTAACAAAGAGACCTAAAAGAAAGACTCTTGCATAGTAACACAACTTTTACATAAAGTTGATTTAGTCATCATGAAGAACTAAAACAGATGAGAACTTCAGGACAATGTCTTGAAAACACCCTACCATATTGCTTTTAGTTGTGATTTTCTTTTTTTCTTTTTCTCTAAGAAAAGCCGATTGTTATTTTATCAAAGTCATTCTTAAACATGGACGTGCATGTATACACAATATTATATGCACACAGTTTTTAATGTTTTAAATAAAGTCTAAGCACACAACATACATCCTTACAAAAAAGCCAAAATGCAAAATTAAACTTTAAAAAAAGTCACACTAATTTTAAAATGTTTGTGTTGGATACCATTTGTACAACACAGCTAATTTAAACATTTCATTTGGCTGGACATGTAAAAGCAACAGTAGAGAATAAATATATGAGGGTTTTAAGTAGCAGATGAGGCAGTTTTGGAATGCAGGAGAAGCAATATTAAATATTAGCTTTCCAAAAAAGAATCCACATTTAAAAATATTTAGTTCAAGTCACAGATCTCTACTTTTCTCAGTAGAGATCTCAATGCAATGCACAATTAACCGCCTTAGATGGCCTGCTTTAAAGGACAGAATCCCTTTCACGTATATCTTTACTGATTTTGGCACAGAAAGCAGTCTTAAGAGCAAGAACATGATTTAAAGTAGAAAGAGAAACAGAGGAAAGAAACCGAAGCAAGAATAAGGAGATTTAATGGTGATCTCTAATGACTGCCTTCTTGGTCACCGAAGAATGATGCTGCACCTCGGCTCCTACTGCAGCGTGGAGCTAATTTGCTTGGAGGTAGTCTCATCATTCACATGCTTTGTTGTATACCTGAGAGCACTCAGAAGACCTTCTACACCATTAGGAGGTTGGTCCTTAAGAACTTTATTTCAATTTTTCATACCAGTTTTGGAAGTTTTGCAAATGCTCACACTGGATGTATGTGGTCCTAGAGTATTATGACAGTTACCGTTACCCTCAAGTAGAATGTTTCTTCCTTGTTAAATCTGCTTCTGTAGTCTGCTGCCTCCAGCATGAGTCTGCATACACTTGCCCCGGTGCTTAAATTACCTGTGGTGTTTTCTGCTGGTAACTATTATTCTCTGATACAAATTTTGTTGCCTCATCACTTAAGGTTTTCAGCATCGGGGTGACCTCAATTGATTATCTACTTCATTGGCTCTGTCTGCTGGGACATTATTAATCCTTTTCTTATTTGTGCCTCACCTTGCCTGCCTTTGATCTTCCTATTCTCCAAACTCTCCAGTATCTCAGCTACACTTTCCTCAATGACGTCATTTTCACAGGGACTTAAGCCTGTTCTGGTGTTGAAAAAAAAAAACCCACCACAAAACAATAATAACAAAACAAAACCCAGCTGCTTGGAACACGCATGTAGAGCAAAAAATATTCAGGTAGACGTGGGACCACTGGCAGTTTCACTTACCACGTAAACTATTAGCAATTTAAATTCCCAAAGAGAAATCTTTATTCTTACAAACACCAAACCAGACGGGAACAATGCAAAAGGATTCAACGATCTACAAAGCAACCTAAGAAGAGAAGCTTGAGATCCAAAAGGCAGACTGTTTCTTGGTACAGACAGGATGCCAGCCCCAGCAAGGGGGAAGCCGTGGCACCACCGTGTGGTCCAAAGCCTCTCCGCAGGCAAGCGCCGGCATCCTTCGTGGTCTCCGGCCGCCCCCTGCTGAGCTAAAGCTGTATGATCAGCCAGGAAGGAGGCGCGCCGCCTGGGGGGCGCAGGACGATGGCGTCACCCCGTGCGCTGCCGGAGGCCGAAAGGTCAGCCCTTACTTCCGCCCTCCTAGCCTTCCCGGGCTTTCTGGAGCGGAAGTGGGAGGTGTCCGCCGCGAGCTTTTGCACGGAGCGTGGGCGCGGTGTGGCCCGGGGAGAGACCGGGAGCCGCCGCGGTGTTTGTGAGCGGGAGGCGTGCGTCTGCTACGCGCCTCGGCCACTGCGTAATTGCGCCGGGGGGAAGGACGGCCTGCGACGAGGGATCGCGGCGCCGGAAGGGTGGGGGCTCGCCATGTGCTCTGCTCTCCGGCCCCAGCGGGGCTCGGGTCGCCCGAGAGTCTGTAAGTTTAGGGACGGCGCCCACCCCTTACGCGCTTGTGCCTGTGCGGGTTAAGAGGGAACTGCGTGTGAGCCGTTGCGACTCCGCTGCCCGTCCCCCCGGATGGCGTCGGGAGGCCGGGTAGTCGCTGCTTCCTTCTCACCGTGGCCGAGAAAGCTTTAGTTATGCCGGAGATAGTGCGTCAAACGTGTCCAGCCAGCCTTCATCTCTATTCCCTCCCTCGCTGGTGGCAATTTGCCTTTTCTTTTCCGGATAGGAGCTGTGTGAGGGTGGTGGAGACATCTGCCCCTTACCTTTTCTGGAGAGATCCAAAAGTTTCCTCTCTTAAGACGACGAAGACGGTGTGGAGATGTAGTTCTGTAAAACAAAACAAAAACTTTACATTTAAATGCTGTGTCAAGAGATTAGCCGCGTTGCGCTACCCCACTGCCAGTGATTAGGGTTGTCTTCAACAGCCCATTCATTAGCTGTCCGTCTGTGGGGCAGAAGGAAACATAAGTCTCCCTCCTTAGACCTCACTCAGTCACCAAGACTTTTCATGATATTTACTAAGTTTAACATTACTTAAGAAAATGGTTTTTTTTTCAGGGTAAGATTGAAATAAATTACTCGATATTTACTTCAAAAAGTTGCAGTAGGCTGTTCAGTCACCCTGCCAGAGGTTACAAATTCAGCCCCCAAAAAATCTGTTGTAAAAGGGAACTTGTGTTTATGTAGAACTTTGCTGTACAGCTAGGATTTTAGAGTTTCACCCTATCTGAAAGAAGAGACAATTATAACAATATAAGTGAAACTCAGAAGAGGTTGGTGTGTGTGTGTGTGTGTGTGTGTGTGTGTGTTGATATCAAAGTATAAAGTACTGCTGGGGAGGGGGGTCTAACAAGAAGGGGACAGGGGAATAAGAATTATGATAAAAAGCAGTAGGACATGTTTCTAATGTGGAATTTAGATTTATATGAGCTGTATGTCTGTGTGCATGTGTGTGACATGGAAGCAGAAGAGGCTTTGGGAGGAGGAAGAGGACCAGTGGTGTGTGCCATGTAAGCAAAGTACACACACATATGTGTCATGTATGTTATATCTAATGAAGCCCATTATTTGCTATGTCAACTAAAAATAATGAAAAGGCAGGAAAGACAAAGAGATTGCAAGGGGCTGGGAAGTTCAGAGCAAGATTGCTTTGCTACTGTTTTTGATGATGGTAGGGGTAAGAAAAGAAGTAAGCCCTCGTCCTCGTGGTGCTTGTCTCAAATGGCATTAATCAGAGGAGAGTTTGGGGCTGCAGACATGTGCGGTTCAGTCTTGGGCATGTTGATTTTCTTAGAAGGTATTTGCTTGAGGATAAGTTATCTAAAGAGAAACAAATTCGACTTTGACAGACTCACAGAAACCCGAACAGATTTTTTTTTTTTAACCTTGATTGTTGTTGTTCAGTCCTGTTCTCCAGCAGAGGTCACCCATGAGTGTCTGGAAGGGAAAAGGTTGAATTGTACAAGCTAGATAGAGCCTTTATTCTTTTTGTTTTGCTATGTTTCTTTTTATTACTTGAGAATTTTGATCATATCCACCCTCTCCTCCAACTCCTCCTAGATCTATATCCCATTCCATTACCGTTCAACTTTGGGTACTCTCTCTCTCCCCATTGACTTCAATTAGAGTTACCTGTATTCCTTTGGGTGTGCGGCTACCATTGGAGTGTTTGACCTGCTAGGAGTCACTCATGAAGAAAAGAACTAAAAGAAGGATATGACTGCTCCTAGGTAAGGTAAGGTATCGATGTCCCATTCCATAACCATTCAACTTTGTGTTCTGTCTGTCTGTCTGCCCCCCCCCCTCCTCTCTCCATTGAGTTCAATTAGATTTACATGTATTCCTTTGGGTATACAGCCACCATCAGAGTGTTTGGCCCACTAGGAGTCACTCCTGAATGAAAAAAAGAAAGAAAAGGAGGATATGACTGCTCCTAGGTATGGCCAAGAAGGTTTATTGTAGCTATGAGGCTGAGAAAACCAGAGGCATGGAGAAGAGTTCAGGGTGGACATGACTAGCAGACTGAGCTGGGCCATGTGAGGAGAGGAGGAAGGGAGGGGATAGAGGGGAACCATAGTAAAAATAGATGGGTTATATAGGGAAGGGCAGCCCAGCCCCTGGGCTGGAGCATTCAGGGTAAGGGTGGGGTATGCCAACCTGTAACAGGTAGGGACTGAGGGATGCTGGGAGAACCTGGCAGTCAGATCGGTTTTTATATGTTAAATAGGCACCTCAGTTGCCACTTATCCCAGATTTAAGACCAGGCAACCCTTAAATTAGAAAACCAATTCCTCCTTCTTTTTGGTGTTGGGGATTGAACTCAAGTCCTCATGCCTGCTAAGTATGTGCTGTTCCACTGACTACCCTGAACACTCCATCCACTCAACTATATAATTCTGAAGACGGACATTAGCTTAGAAATACTGCATTGTAATCTAGGAAACTATTTGGTAAACTGAGGTAGAGGTTAATGTTAGCAGTTGTCCAGAGATGTAAATAAGCTAAGAATCAATGTGATCCATTTAATGGGTACCATAAATCTGGAAAAAGACACTAAAGATGGGAATTAGACAATCTGAAGTATTGTTTTTCAGGGCTGCATTCAGAGTTTGAAATCAAGGCGACCAGAAGCAAAGCAGTCCAGTGTCTGGTCAAGGTTAGGTCAGACATCTGGCAGGTTGAAAGGCAAGATGATAGTGAAAATGAAATGCCATTTATTAGGAACAAGCAAAGATGTAGGAACCAGAAAAGAGATGGAGGAGAACTGATTCTGCATAGTAAAGTAGGCACAATGCAGTAAAGAGAACAAGAAAAGGGCAGGGCAATTATGAGCAATAGTGGTGCTGTTCTGCTTCTTTGTATTGGAAGTCGTAGAGTCCTGTGTCCATAGGTATCCAGCAGAAGCAGTGGCACACAGCATGAGTGCAGAACCAGGAATGTGGAAGGACTAGGTATTTTCTTCTGGAAAGGCCTGTTGTTCTTAAAGGATCATAATATTGTCATCAGCTATTTAACACAGGCACTCATATAATACTATATGTTAACATTACATGTTACTTTACACAGCATTTGAAAACCTTTGGGCTATCTGATGATTATGGCATCAAGAAACATCTGGTGTGTGGGAAGGAGCTTCCTCTTTGGTTCAAGAGGTTGGATGACCCAATATTCAGCAGAAATTTTCCTGAAAGCAGTTTCATTTAGGCCTTTTACTGTGAAACATAACAGTCACAGAGAGCCTTTGGAGAATGCGGACCTACTGAACAACTTACTCACCATGGGAGTTGATATTGCCATGGCAAGGAGACGACAGCCTGGAGTTTTTAACAGGATAGCTACAAATGAGCAGGAACTGAAAGTATTCCTTCTGTCCAAAGGAGCCAGTGACAAAATGATTGGTAATATCATATCAAGATACCCACGAGCCATAACACGCAATTCTGAAGGTCTTTCAAAACGGTGGGAGCTGTGGAGAAAGATTACGGCATCAGACATTGAAATAATAAATATTTTGGAGCGTTCTCCTGAATCCTTTTTTCGGTCTGATAACAACCTGAACTTAGAGAATAATATAGAGTTCCTCTGCTCTGTTGGATTGACTAACAAAAGCCTCTGCCGGCTGTTGACCAGTGCTCCTAGGACTTTCTCCAATAGCCTGAATTTGAATAAACAAATGGTTGAGTTTTTGCAGGAGACCAGTGTGTCCTTAGGTCACAATGATCCCAGAGCTTTTGTCAGGAAGATACTTTCTAAAAATCCTTCCATCTTGATTCAGAGCACCAAACGGGTAAAAACGAACATTGAATTTTTACAGTCAACGTTCAACTTAAACAAGGAGGACCTGCTGCTTCTGATATGTGGTCCAGGAGCTGGAATCCTCGATCTTTCCAATGAGTGTACCAAAAGAAACTACACAAATATCCGAGAGAAGCTGCTTTCTCTTGGATGCTCTGATGAGGAGGTACAGAAGTTTGTCCTAAGCTATCTGAACATGGTCTTCTTGTCAGAGAAAAAGTTCAATGAGAAAATAGACTGCCTCATAGAAGAAAAAGTCAGCATTTCACAAATAATTGAAAATCCTAGAGTTTTGGATGCAAGCGTTAATACTTTAAAAACTCGAATGAAAGAGTTGGTACATGTTGGGTATGACTTGAGTTCATCAAGCATTGCTCTCCTGTCCTGGAGTCAGAAAAGATATAAAGCCAAATTGAAAAGATTGAATGGATAGGACAATGTTAGAAGAGTATTGGTGCTATTTCTACTTTGGATGGTTCAAAATGAAAGCTTTATTTTTGTAAATAAATATTTAGGAAATGTTTAAGATTACCTTCATTTGTGTTGTGTTTTGTGTATTTCTTGGTGTGTGTGTGTGTGTGCATGTGCCTGCATGCCATGTCACATGTGGATGCTGAGACCATATTTTAGGAGTTGGTCCTCTTTCTGCTGTGTGGGTCCCAGGGACAAACTTTGTCATCAGGCTTGGAGGCAAAGTGTACTTACCCACTGAACCATCTTTTTGTTCCACAAACTTTGATTCTCACCACAGACATGTATATAGTGATTCTGTGGATACTTTATTTTCTAGGTCATAAGAAATCATAGTACATTGCAGATGTTTTAAATTAAAATGTGGTTCAGAATCTTAGCACTTGGAAGTCTGAGGCAGGAGTAATGTGAATTTGAGGCCAGCCTTTATAACCTTGAGACTATCTTAAAATGTTTGTGTTAAAAGTCTGAAGAAGGAGAGATGATCCTGAATTATTTGGGTGGTCATTAGGTCACTTAATCGTAAGGCCATTAAAAATGGAAGAAGAGAGTAAAAGATGTCAGAGGATTGCATTGTAAGAAAGACATGTCTGCAGGGCTGGAGAGATGGGTCAGCAGTTAAGAGCATTGGCTGCTTTTCCAGAGGTCCCGAGTTCAATTCCCAGCAATCACATAGTGGCCCACAACCATCTATAATGGAATCTGATGCCCTCTTCTGGCATACAGGCATACATGCAGGCAGCACTCACAAATTAAAAAAAAAAAAAAAACTTATCTGCTGTTTTTGGCTTTTATAGAGAAAGTAGCCATAGGTAAGGAATGTAGGTGACTTAGGCATAGTTACATTCTCCTTTAGAGATGGCACAAATGCATTCTCCTTTAGGGATGGTTCTGTTGGTGTTTTGAGATTAGCCTGGGAAACCAGTATCTAATCCCTGTCCTATAGCACTGCAAGAATAAATTTGTGTTGTTTGAAGATTGTACCTGGGTATAGCAATAGAGCAAGCACAGAAGTATAATATACAATCATTGGGCATTAAGGACATGGTGGGGGAGAGGCGATATGGATAGTGATTGTTAGGCAAGTTAACTTTTCAAATAATAGGGTTTGAGTGCAATTGAAGGAGAGTCATTTTTAAAAGTTTTTAAATCAGATTAAGACATTTAGAGGCACAAAGATCACAGTAGGCATATAGGTTTATAGACAGAAACAGATGAAGACTCAGGTTCCCACAGGGAGAGCCAATTCTTAAAAACAAACAAGATCAACAAAAACAAATTACAAAGTTACCAAGTAATATATGTTTGTTGTTGTTGTAAGTGAAAGGAACATTCGTATTTTTTAGTGGTTGTGTAGGAGAGTAGGTAGGAAATTAGATCTCAAGAAAGAAGAAAAAAACTTGATAATACTGTCTTCCAGAGATAAGCCACATTTACTGATTTAAAAAAAAAATCCAGGCAACCATATAAGTTAGCCAATAATAATTGGGCATAGTACCTTGGGAAAGTACCTTGACAGTTGATGGTGACACAACACTGGCATTCATAATGTAAATGGGGGAATTACAATACTGTATTAAGACTTTATAGTCAACACAAAATGTTCATGCACGTAAAATGATTAGTCTTTACACAACACTGCATTAAGAAAAGTTTCAAGTGTTTGTTTGATTAATAATGATAGAGAAAGAATGGGATTGCATCAGAGAATCTTTTTTTTTTTTTTTTTTTTTTTTTTGGTTTTTCGAGACAGGGTTTCTTTGTGGCTTTGGAGCCTGTCCAGGAACTAGCTCTTAAAGACCAGGCTGGTCTCCAACTCACAGAGATCCACCTGCTTCTGCCTCCCAAGTGCTGGGATTAAAGGCATGTGCCACCACTGCCTGCTGACATCCGTGAATCTTTTATCACTGTACCAATTTATGCCTAGAAATTAGCCTGAAGTCCTTGCCAAAAATATGGTTTAAATCAGAACCGAAAACTTGTATGTATTTTGCATTTTTTTTCTGCCCTTTTTACTTAGCTAAGCTCTGTGAATTTAAAAGAAAAACAAGTGAAAACAAATGGGTAGTTTTTGGCCATATTGAAAAGATCAGAATAATTCAGAGGCATGAGCATCATTTGGGGGAGTAACAAAATAATTCAGATGAGCAAGAAGATACACATAGAGGTTTGGAGAGATAGCTCAATGGTAAGGATCACTTGCTGCTCTTGAGACCAGGGTTTGGTTCCCAGCACTCATATCGGGCAGCTCACAATTCCTTTAACTTTATCCCTAGGAGATCTGATACCCATTTCTAGCCTCGCTGGGCACCTGAATGCATGTGGAGCCTTTACACACATTAAATAAAAGATACAAATGACTTGATTATGATATTCTATTGGCAGTTGTTTCCTCCCATTATCAAATTAATCCTGTCACAGTACAATGTCAAATCAGGTTCTTGAGACAATATGGCATAAACAGAGGATTGACCTTGAAGAGCCTCAGGGCAGGGAAATGTTGGTCTTAGAGACAACACCTGTCTCTAAGCCATGAGCTAGTCAATCAGATTTAGGACCTTGTTCTTCCTGGGGCTGTAGACCTAGCAAAGAAGCAAGGGCTAGGGAACTCATAAGGACACGGGTCATCACAGCACAATGTCAAACCAGGTTCTTGAGACAATATGGCATAAACAGGATTGACCTTGAAGAGCCTCAGGGCAGGGAAATGTTGGTCTTAGAGACAACACCTGTCTCTAAGCCATGAGCTAGTCAATCAGATTTAGGACCTTGTTCTTCCTGGGGCTGTAGACCTAGCAAAGAAGCAAGGGCTAGGGAACTCATAAGGACACGGGTCAGAGAGCAATGGAACATTATATAAAGATTTACCAAATATTCCATTACAAGATTCCATTCCCAAAAATGTTCTGTGCAGGCATGTTCTTCAGGTGAAATCTCTCTCTCTCTCTCTCTCTCTCTCTCTCTCTCTCTCTCTCTCTCTCTCTCTCTCTCTCTCTCTCTCTCTCTCTCTCCTTTCTTTCCTCTCTCTCCTCTCTTCTCCTGTCTTTTTTCCACTCCCCTTTCTCTCCCCTCCCTACCCCCTCTCTCTTGTGACCGCTGGTAGTGTAGACCATGCTTCTGTGAATGGCTCCACAATGGTGTATGTATATATGGACATCACAAATTGGACTCAATGCACATTTAAAAACAAAAACAACAACATGGAATTGGGAAAGTAGTTAGACGGGTGGGGGATGGATCTAAGAGGAGTTGGGGGAGGAGTGTTAGGTGAACCAAAACACACTGTATACATGTATGATCTTTTAAAAATAAATTTTTTCAAAAAATTTACAGTGGAAAGAAATTTATTCTCTGATAAGGTACATCCATTTGTCTAAATCTTTGGACAACAAAGAGATAAAATTACAGCTAACCATGAAATTGAGGAAATTTCTATTCTTAGTTCATAAAGATTTGTTTAAACTAGGAATGAATGGATGAATGATGACTTTTGAGAAATCCTTTTAAAACCATCCCTTTCAATCCTTTAATAAATGGCATCAGTGTATTTTTGTATCATCCTTTGTTTTAATGAAATTTAATCTCTGCTTTTTTAATCTCTAAATTTATTTTCTGTTTTATTGTTAGTTCTTTTTTAAAGCTTTATTCTCCCATGTATTACATCCCAATTTCACTTTCCCCTCCTTCCGCTTCTCCCAGCCCCCCTCTGCTGTGCAGAAAAGGGCAGGGTTCCCATGAATATCCACCAAACATGGTATATCAAATTGCAGTAAGTTTAGGCACCACTCCTTGTATTAAGGCTGGACAGGGCAACCCAGTAGGAGGAAAAGGGTCCTAAAGGCAACTAAAAGTCAGAAACAGCCCCTGGGAGTCCCACAAGAAGACCAAGGTACACAGCCGTAACATATGCAGAGGGCCTAAGTCAGTCCCATGCAGGCTCCCTGATTGTCAGTTCAGTCTCTATGAGCCCAGGTTAGTTGATTCTGTGGGTTTTCTTGTGTCCTTGACCTTCTGGCTCATACAGTCTTCCCTCTCCCTCTTCTGCAGGATTCCCAGAGTTCCTCCTAATGTTTGGCTGTGGGTCTCTGCATCTGTTTCCACCAGTTGCTCAGTGAAGCCTCTCTGATGACGATTATGCTAGGCGCCTGTCTACAAGTATAGCAGAATACCATTAGGGATCTTTTCATTGACTCTTTTTTTGCTGTTTGTGTTTGCTTTTATCCTGGGTCTCTGGGCCATCCAAGTTCTGGTTCCTGGCCCTCCATGCAGTAACAGGGTTGGGTTCCTTTTCATGGCATGGATCTCAAGCTGGACCAGCTATTGGTTGGCCACTTCCACGATGTCTGCGCCACCTTTATTACAGCACATCTTATAAGTAGGGAAAATTGTAGGTTAAAGGTTTTATGGCTGGGTTGGTATCCCAATCCCTCCACTGGAAGCCTGTTATAGGAGACAGCCAATTCAGGCTTCATATCCTCTGTTATTAGGAGTCTTAGCTAGGGTCAACCTTATAGATTCTTAGGAGTTTCCATTAGCTAATGTTTTACCTAAAGTCTTCTTTAGTGTTTACAGTTGGGGTGTGGGGTACATGGTCTACATATCCTCCCCTTTTAATTATGAACATTTTGGTAAATAAATTCTTTGTAGTTTGCAAGGAGATTTCCTCTTTGTCAGAGTTTTAGATGGGTTGTGTTAGCTTCATTAAGAAATTTGGAAGCTTATCTTTTCCCTTCCCCAATGCTCCAAGACTGGTTGAAAATGAGAAATTAGACATTCTTTAAAGTTTGTCAGAACTTGTCTGTAAGATCATTGGAAAACTGTTGTGAAGGCTTCTGGGTTTTAGACCTATGTGGTTTTGGTAAATGTCATTATAAAGCCCAACCCACTTAAATGCATTATGATTGTGCAACTTGGGTAATTCCTCAATAAGCTGAATGAATGAAGCAAAAGAGTACATAATTCCATTTATAGGCAATTCTAGAAAATGCTTCCCAGTCTGTGTCAGAAAGTAGATGATGGATGGGTCAGTGGGATGGGGAAGTTTGGGTGGCAAGGACATGAAGGGGGTTCTACCAAGGAACACAGGCAAGCTTTCAGAAGTGATACATGCATTTATCATCTCGATTATTGTGGTATGTTTGTGAATGGATACATGTGACAAACTATCAAATTATAGATTAAATAGTGTGGTCTTCAGTTGTACTCAGAAAAGTTGAACAATTCATTCTTGATTGGCTTCAAATGTCCTGACTACCTGGTAGTAAATTCTACAACTTTAGCTAGATATGTGGTGCATAACTGAAATAGCAACACTTGGGCGTGTATGCAGGAGGATGATGAGTTCAATCCCAGCCTGAGATAGTGAGAACTGTCTTAAAAGAAAGGGAAAAAAATCCATAAGTTTGTATGTGTGTTTGCAGATCCTCTTCAACATTCTTTAACAAATGGATTTAACTTGATATGTCTAAATCCATGCCAAGACCAAAGTAATGCTTCTTTTCAGAAAAGACAGTAGAAATCCTAGGGAAGCTACCTGGGAACAAATATTGATGGATTCATATTCATGCCCCAAACTTTATCTTATTTTAAATGGAGTAATCAAGAGTCCTAAACTGCTTAAGCTCCTGCCTTGCCATTATCCTTAGCAAGCTGTGCTCAAGCTGCACTGTGGTGTAGGTTACACGAGGGCTTCAAAAGCGGTTTCTACTTACAGCCCTTTCCACTTGAGAGATTTTTGCATAACTGGATATATATGTATATAAAATAGGCATATGAGCAAAAACATTTACTGATAATAAACCACAAAGATTTTATTTTGAAGCACTTCTTTGCTATATATGTATATATATTTACCATTTATTAATGATTGTAAACAAATTTGATTACTATGGATATACTTATTTACTTTTACCCAAGCAATTAAATCTTGGCTAATTATTTGATACTGGAGAATCTAGAGCATTTTCAGTGTTTTAGGATTGATCGATAATTTCGATTTTCTAATTGTCAGTGTTGAGAACCAATTCAAATAAATAGATGTATGAAACAACAAAAGTATGTTTAGAGCATTGCAGAAATTGTTAGAAATCATGTCCTGTTCCTAAGCTAAAGTTTCTTTACGGACATTGAAAAAATGAAACTCAAGTCAGGAACTCAGCATTTTTAAAAAAATCAAACATTCGAACACAATATAGTCAAAAGATCCACTAATTTTATGCTTCCTGAAGAGTTACAATAGGAAAATATTAGAAACTGTAACCATTATATTTCCAAGAGAGCAGGAAACCTATGAACGGTAAAACACTGCAATTTGTGTTACAGTAATGCCCAGCCCAGGCGTAGCCAGAAGTGCTTGTTGGCAATGTAATGATTTGCAAGGGGCAAAGTGGGCATTCTGAGATTTCAGTTGTCACTGCCACAAACCGCCAGTATTCTTTACATGTGCAGCACTAATAATAAAAACCCAGAAACAGGTATTGTGGTTCCATATGAAGATCAGAAAAGCAAAGCAGCCAGCCAGTAGTTCTTACCTCTACCAAGGCTGAAATGGAGATCCTGTCTTCCCTGTGACTGGAAACTGAATCTCCCATGAGACCCTTTGCCTCTTCCTTGTATACCTCTCTAGTGTTGCAATCAAAGACATGATTTCTGTTACTCTTTTAGACTGATTCACTGTCATGTAGCCTTGGGTGACCTTGAACTCACAGAGATCCATCTGCTACTGTCTCCTGAGTCCTGGGATTAAAAGTGTGTGCCACCACTGGCTTCTATGTATAGTTAGTGTGTCTGGCTTTGCATTCTGATCTTCAGTGTTTTTATTAGATCATTAATAACATGTCACATGTCACCACATATATGTTTGATTTATAATTACCTTTTTGTTTCCAAAGTTTACACAGTGCCCATGTGCGACCCCCATGTGGGGTTGTGATTCATAGTTGAAGAAGCTACAGAACAGACAGCCGGAACAGCACCTGCATGGCTTACTTTTCATAGTGAGCTGCTTTTGGCATGTCACTAAGAGCTTGCCTCACTCTCCCCAGCCCAGGACTTCAACATTTCTGCCCCTAGAAAACAGGGTTTCATGAGGACCTTGGCTTTGTGGAGAGCCAATGTTTCTAGTTAGTAGAGCAAATGGAATCATGGTCTCTGTTCTTTCTCTAAGAGTAAGATATGAGCAGGTCCTGTTTGGAGATATTCTTTTCCTTTGGCTTCCCTGCTGTGAGGGAGCTCTGTGTAAATATTAGCTTGGATGCCTATAACTCAGTGCACTGAGGTCTACCTCCTCCCACTTGGAACACTGTGTGTGACTGTCTCTCAGACCCGTCCAGCCTCTTCCAAATGCCTGCTGTTTTGACGGAAACCATATGCCTACACTTCACGCAACATACATGGTTTCAGCTTATCAGCTGAGCTTCATGTGATAAGCTTCACTGAATTTAAAGTCCAATTTAGTGTGTGAGCCACTGATACCAGAATTAATTATAGAAATTATGGATGACTGATGAAACATAGCCTGATAAAAATTAAAATTGTGTCTTAATCATCTTGTGTTGTACTTGTGCATAGAAATTCATGAGCTGCAGGGGGAGCTGTAGAGAGCAGTTTGGCGGCACAGTTTTCCAAAGGCAGATAGCTGCAAGTCTGGTTGCTTATTTAAACTAAATGGAACATTCCATGAATAACACAAGGGTTCCAGCAGACTATAGGCTCTGTTAGTCTCAAGATGGAGGAAAAGAAACCAATACTTTGTTGATTTTTGATTTTTTAAAGACAGGGTTTCTCTGTGTAGCCCGGGCTGTCCTGGAACTCACTCTGTAGACAAGGCTGGCCTCAGACTCACAGAGATCCACCTGCCTCTTCCTCCCAAGTGATGGGATTAAAGGTGTGTGGCACGATTGCCTGGCTTGGAAGTATTCTTTTATATACAACTTTTCTTTTAGTTTAATAGTTACTCATTGCTTTTTCAACAAATACCATTTCTTAGTTGAACAGTTATAAAATGATATAATTTAGGATGCTTTTTGCATTGTTTTACCTTGACTTTAAAAATTACTGCTTATTATACCATCTTAATGCCTCAAAACACATAGCATTGTCTTCCAGATATGACAAGGAAGCCACATCCATGAAATCTCAATAATATGGCTGCCTAAACTAGACATTAATAATGACCAATCTAGTTGACCGACCAACATGGCCAGCAGAAATTTTATGGGTCCCCACTCCTAGATGAAGAGCTGCAGGCAGTTAATGACTGCTGAGAGAGGGACAATCAGTCTTCCACAGGGATGGACCTCCTAAATGGTTATCCAGTACCAAGTGGTCAGCCCTAAAAACATATATATGTAAGCAGCACTGATCAGACTCAGCAGGTTGTAGTAATGAATTATTCACATATATGTTACATTAATAATTAAAGAAAAGCCAGGCATTTCAGAGGGAGTGGGCACAGGAGGAGTTGGATAGAGGAGAGGGAAGGAGGGGTGGTGTAATTATATTTTACTTTAATAAAATAATGAAAAAATATATAGTACTATCTATGTACTTATTATGTACGATTTCCATATTGACCACCCATGTCTAACTTTGATGTTTGCAGCTCGATGGCATTTATTGTGTGCCTGTATACAAAACTCAACATACGCTAATATGTTTCTAGAACCATTGCCGCTAATCCAACCTTTATTAACCCTTTCATCCTTTGAGAAGGCTCTATTAAAAAATTCCAGTTGTTACGTATGAAGTGAAGGAATCTGACTTTGTTATGAAAATAAATGTTAATGTATCAGGTAAGCCCACTGTAAACCAATTTTGATTTCTACATTATTCTGAAGATGTAGACAGTAAAAATCCTTGAGCTTTTGAGTTATCCCATGCCATTTCTGACGGTGGCTTTGATGACTTTGAAATACTTAACGATGAACGGTTAAACAACCCTAGAAGGGAGGATTGATATGTGAGGAGGAATGACAAAGTTAGAATTAAGAGGGAAATCTCTGTATTAGAAAGTACCAAAAACGAAGCAATGACCTACAGGAGAGACTCAAACGGCTGCATGTTTTTATTGTCTACATCATACTCTCATCTATTTGAATTTGTCTTACACTCTCCCTCACAAATGAAGGTTTCTCGGTAGAATGGAATAGAATAGTCATTCATATAGGAGGTCCGTTTCCTTCATACTCATGTGATCTCTAAGCTGAAATTAGTGCCTTCCTAGGTCAATGTAGCCATGTGCAACCTTGAGCCTTTTACTTTCTTCCCAGACTCAGTGAGCATGGGTGGTGGCTTAGTGATAGGTTGATCAACTAGGACCTTTAAAATGCCTTGGCACACACCTTCCCCCTTTCTTCCCCAATCTAGCTCATACAGATACCCTCTGACCTACAATGGAGTTGTGCACCAATAAATTGATATAGGAAGTTGAAAATGCATGAAATTCCTAATCTATTGGACCTTTAGCATTCCGAGTGATGATGTGGCTGATTGGCATCTGGGGCTTGCTGCTGCTGCCCAGCTTCACATGAGAGTATCATAACATAGACTACTCCCTGGGAAAAGAGGAAGATTCAGACCTCAGGGCCTGCTTCTGCTGAATGTTTTTACTTTTGTACCATCATAAAGTTGAAAATCATAAGTCAAACCATTGTAATTTGGGGATCATTCGTATTTATGTAATCAACACAGCCCAAGTCAGCACCATAGTTAAGGTTGTTAGGAGCCCAGACGAGTTCATAGGTAGTTTTGATAGCTTTTTCCCTGATTGCAAAATAACCACATGCTTACACAACATTGGAAAATACAGAAAAGTAAACACATGAAAGTATTCAAAACCTCAGTGCCTCAAGATACCACTTGCTAACACAATGTAATGATCAGGGCTTGTCTAGGGAGTTCATATTGTTTCTATTCATCATGTGATTTTCTGAAATAATTTATTATACGTAGAAAACACACATAGAGTATTTTCTTGCCAAATTTAACTAAAATGTATTAAATGTATTTGTTAAGTACCAGTTATGAAGTGTACTGTTTAACAGTGTTCTTAGTAATTATATTATGAATGTTATTGTAATGAACTCATAAGAGAAAAAGCAAAGTTAGAGCAATGTAGCTACTCAAAACAAGCAAGCAAATAAACAACAACAACAACAACAAACCTTCTTGCTCATTCCAAACACTATGCATCTCAGTGAGCATCTATACTGTTAAAATGGTCTTTCTGAGGCCGTGGGGATTCACTTAGGATTTTGTACTTTCGCTCTCAGCTACAGTTTTACTGCTTATCCACCATAAAAAGAAAACATGATAGTTAAAATTAGAAAGCGATTAGCTTTATATCTCCCTTCACAACTTTGTCTGCATCCCATTCTTCTTCATCATCTAGTATTAGCCTTTCTGTTTTCTTTTCTAAATGTTATAACATACCCACAATACATTAGTTTTCTTATATATGCATATACATTCATTCTTCTACAAACTTTGTGATTTTATTTTTCTTTGGTGCTGAATAATATTCCTTTTTACATATGTACAAGATCATTATCCGTTCATCTGTGAGGAGCAACTGGATTCTTACTTGCCCATTCTCTCTCTCTGTCTCTCTCTCTGTCTCTCTCTCTGTCTCTCTCTGTCTCTCTCTCTCTCTCTCTCTCACACACACACACACACATTTCTTTCTTTCTTTTTTTTTTTCAAGACAGGGTTTCTCTGTGGCTTTGGAAGCTGTCCTGAAACTCACTCTGAGGACCAGGCTGGTCTCGAACTCACAGAGATCCTCCTGCCTCTGCCTCCCGAGTGCTGGGATTAAAGGCATGTGCTACTGGATCACGGCTTCTGGGGATGAAACTTAAGAATTTTCATTATTTCAAAATTAAAAATTATGGAAATCATCTTGAAGTTTCCTTTATAAATTAAAAATAGAACTAATACTATATGACTCAGTCAGTTCACTCTTGGCACATACCTTACCAGAGAGATGCTTGTACCTACATGTATATTGCTGCTTTATTTATTATAGTAAGGAAGTGGGACCAAATTTAATTTTAGAAATATGTGATGGGCATTTATCTACATTACACTCTATTGTGAACTGTTTTAGACGTATTTAAAACTTGAGAACCTTAGCCCACAGTGGTTGAGGATCAGACCTGGAGACCTAGCATGAGCTCAGGAAGTCACCATATATTGTAGAATTATGCTCAGGGCTTGTCTAGGGAGTTCATATTGTTTCTATTCATCACGATGGAAGAAGGGAGACTGCTTGGGAGGGAGGATGGGATCAGTGAGAGTGGGTTATGAGAGAGAGTAATGTGGGGTGAATATGATCACAATGCATTATATACTTTATAAAACTGACAGACAAAAACATATAAAAAGAAAGAAAAGAGGATAGAATATTACCAGGTATGGTGCTGCCCACTGGTAATCCTCATGCTTATACAATAAACACTAGCCACCGAGCCATCTCTCCAGCCTATATAAATAAGGTTTTCAAAACGTGTTTTCTAGACATTTGTCAAGAATTGTGAATGGGCTTAGATTTTAGCATACTTGCAAGACAATAATGTAGCCTGCCACAGATGTTGGCAACAAATATGAGGACCCTGGGTCAGAAGCAAATGCCTGCTTATTATTCCCAGTGGTAACTGTAAATGGAGAATTAGGATTTGTATTAGTCCCCTGTATCCTATGTCCTTTAGGACAATGTGAAGAGGCCTAGTGGCATCTGCATGCATAGCATGGTGCATTGCATGGGGGACCCCTATGCTTAGAAACCTGTAATTTTTATAATGGCCAGTAAGCTTGCTTGTACTCTGGCACTCCAGAGGGAGATACTACATCTTCTTAGATTGTTCACTGAAAAAGCATCCCTGGAAAAATAATACATCAAATGGCATTAGTGTCTCATTTTGTAAGATGTGCACATGTGAGATATTCATAGAGAGTCTTTTTTGACAATGATGTTTCCTCACTCTCTTAGCATGCTTCTCTGTTGACTAGTATAACTAATACAAGCAGAGATCACAATCAAATCCATTCATTCCATCTCATACAAATTCATGTGTCTCAACAGAACTCAAAGAAACAGAATGAAGCAACCTGTAATTTTGATCTCAACCTTGGACTCAAACAAACAAGAGAATTCCCATACATCATCATCTAGTAGGTCTACCTTAGGAATCAAGTTCATCTTTCTTCTTCAGTATCCATCTTAACATCCCCATTATCACACATCAGTGATTATTAGCTCTTGATATGACTAACAATTTATTTCTGTTTAAAATATTTTTCATTGTGTATATTCATTGTACATGGCAGTGTGTTACATAGGGACATTTTCATCCAAGTCTATATTGTATATTGTTGTACACTGAGCACATTCTCCCTCTGTTCCCTTTCTTTATCACTTTCCTCCCACTAGTCCCCTTTACTCTCCTAGATGGTTTTGCTTCTCTTCTCATGCCATAGGCCCATACATGATTTTACTTTTCTATATAAATATCTGAACTTCATTTTGGGGACTGGCTCAATTCACTTCTTATGGTCTTCTCCAGCTGTATCCATTTCCTTTTGATAAATGACATAACATTTCTTTCTTTATGCCTGAAAAAAGTTTTCTTTACCTAGTTCTCTGCTGTTCACATCTATGTTTGTTTCATAACCTAGTTATTGGGAATGGTGCTTCAGTAATCATTACTGTGGAAATATCACTGTAATACATTGACCTGGAGAATTATAGGTAAATACCCAGGAATAACATAGCCAGGGCATGTGGTAGATTTTAAATATTTTGAGGAACTTCCATACTAGTTTCCATAGTGGTTGGGGTAGTGTACATTCCTATCTGCAGTATATAAGACTCCCCTTTCCATAGCCTCACAAATATTTATTGCTATTTATTTATTTGTTGATTTACTACTTTGCTAATTATTACCACTCTGACCAGAGTGAGATAGAATATAAGATTTTGTTGGTGTTGTTGTTATTGTTTTTAAATTCTTGCCTCTGACCTCCCAAATTTGGGATTATAGGGATATACCACAACACTTGGTTTATGTGTTGCTGGGGACTGAATTCAGTTCTTCCTACATGCTAGCCAAGTACTCTACCAACTGAGATAACCGCAATCCTTGAATGTACTTTTAATTTGAATTTCTCTGATTATTAGTGAGGTTAAATGCTTTTTTCCTGTGTTTATTGGCCATATTGTTTTACCTAATGGGGGTTGTCTGTTCATTTTACTAGCTCATGCATTAGGTTGCTTGATTTATTTAGTATTTCTTTTCATTTTTTTAGTTCTTTATGTATTTTAGAAATTAGTGTTTTGTCAGATATTTAGCTACACAGATTTTGTTCCATCCTAGCCTGTCTCATCATTTGCCTGTTTCCTTTGGCGTGCAGGAACTTTTTACTTCCTGTTGAAAGCCTGGCTCTGATGAACGTACAAAAGAAACACTGTTCTGTGTCTTTGCCCTGGGTCAGACATGGCAAGGCCAGTCTAGGACTTGGTAGTCAGGTGATTGAAGGAATTAAAATTTTGGTTCCTAAGAACTTTACTTTTCCTTCCTAAGAGAATGGATATATCAATTCCAAGGCTGCTATGTGCTTAGTTTATGGTGCTCTTGAATTATCCTATGTTCTCCTTGTGCAAAATTGCTTGATTTAGCCTCTTGCTGACTTTGTCCCATTGTATAATAGTTTTCTGCTGACTCTGTCCCATTTCTTCCCTGGTAATAGTATATGAAATGCTGTACTTCTTAATGAACTTACTTGGCATAGGCTATTAGCTTAAGTAAGACCTCTCAAGTGCAGCTTTTTTGTCTTCTCATTTCCTAGCCATCCCACCTAGGACTGAAGAGCCACCTGCAGGTCCAGGTCAACTTCCATGGGATCCCATTTGACATTTGTGGGTATTATCTCCTGAGCAACTGGAGTCCTAGCTGTCTTATGTGTGTCTGTATCTTAAAGTCTTTTCTCTGTATTGATTTCAAATTCAGGTATTCCATTAGTGTCTTTCATCCATTAGGAGTTGGTCTTTGAACAAAGTGAGAGACAGAGAACTAGTTTCATTATTCTGCATGAAGACATCCAATGTTGGGTACTATTTGGTGAAGAGGCTGTCTTTCTCTAATGTATTTTTGGTTTCTTTGTCAAATCAGATGCCTAGATCAGGTGTGGTGGTCCATACCTTTAAGTCTAGCACTTGGGTAGCTGAAACAGGTGTATTTTTGTGAGTTCAGGCATGACTCGATCAACATAAAGAGTAGCAACTTGTCAGGAAAAAGAAAAAGAGAAAGAAAATTCAGATGGCTATATCTACAAGACATTCTATTATTCTATTCTATTCTGTTGCATTGATCTGTATTTTATATGCTGGCATCATATTTTTTTTGTTAGTATTGTTGTGAATACAACTTGAACTCAAGTGTCTTGATACTTCCAGTATTATTCCTTTTTACTAGGATTGGGTTGGTTTGGCTGTCTGAAGTCTTCTGTCTACATGAATTTTAAGAATCATTTTTTCTATTTATGTACAGACTTGCATGGGTATAGTTGGATCTTTTTTGTTACTACCTGCTCCCCAATAATGACACTGAAACTTATTATTAATTATGAATGCTTAGGCTTGCTTTTAGCTTGTTCTTACAACTTAAATTAACCCATATTTTTAAATCCATGTTCTGCTGTGTGTCTTTTACCTGTATCCCATTTTTTGTATCCTACTTCTTCTGCATCTGTATTGCTTCTCTACACTACTTCCCAGCATTCCCTCTGCCCTCCAAATTCTGCCTAGCTATTGGCTGATCAGATTTTATTAACTTAACCAGAATGACATTTTTACAGTGTATGAAAAGATTATTCCATAATACATGGGAATATTGGTGGGGCTTGTACTGACTATATAATTTGCTTTTTGTAGTATAACCATTTTTATAATATGAATTCTTCTGTTCTGTAAGCATGGGATGCCTTTATACTTACTGTCTTCAGTTTCTTTCTTCAGTATTTTAAAGTTTAATTGTAGATGTCCTTCACTTCCTTGGTTAGGTTAATTCCTTGGTAGTTTTTGAAGCAATTGCTGATAAGATTCTTTCCATGTTTATTTCCTAGCATTTTCTTAATTTGTTATTACTACATAAAGATTAATTTTTATATGCTAACTTTGTATTCTTCTACTTTGTTCCATCATATTTAAGTAACTGTTTTCTGGGAGATTCTTTGGATCCCTCTGTGTAGATTCATATAATTTGTACATAAACTTTGATTTTTCTTTTTTATTTGTTCCCTTTCAATTTTTATCATATATATATGTATATATATATATATATAATTTTGGAAGCACTCACTCTTATTTACATATCAGTGCCCCCATTCCCTCCTCCTCCCATCCTCCCATGCTCCCTACTGACCCCCCCAACCCACCCCCTACCCTCTCCCCAGGGATAGTGAGGCCCTCCACGGGGGACCATCAAAGTTCATCACATCATTTGGGGGAGGGCCCAGGCCCTCCTTTCCGTATCTGGGCTGCAATAGTATCCCTCCATATGGAATGGGATCCCAAAGTCTATTTGTGCTCTAGGAATAAACACTGGCTCCACTGTTAGAGGTCCCACAGACTGTCCTGGCCTCCTAGCTTGCACCTACATTCAGAGGGCTTGGTTCGGGTCCAATGCTGGTCTGTCCCCCGTCACCGACCCCCTCCCTCGTCCCGTCCTCCCCCTACCCTTATTAGGTCAGGTCAACTGTTTCTTCAGCACTGTCTTGGCTCCTTTGCTCATCCCTCCTCCCTCTCCGCAACTGGATTCCAGGGGTATGGCTCAGTGTTTAGCTATGAGTGCCTGTTTCTGCTTCGATCAGCTACTGGATGAAGGTTCTAGGAATGGCAACCAAGGTACTCATCAATCTCGTTATAGGGGAAGGGCATCAAAGGCAGCCTCTCCACGGCTACCTAGATTCTTACTTGGGGTTATCCCTGTGGATCCCCTGACATTTCCTCTGCACCAGACCTCTCTCCAAACCTATATTGGCTCCCTCTGTCAAGACATCTCCTTTCTTGCCTTCCCCTATTCCACCCCTGTCTCAGTCCTCCTGTTCCCTTCCCCTTCCCCTTCTGTCTCTCTCCCTTTCCCCCTCCCTCCTCTCTACCCCAATTTGCTCAGGGGTTCTAGTCCCCCTCACTTTCTTCAGGGGGTCATGCATTCTTCTCTTGGGATCCTCCTTGTTTCCTAGTTTCTCTGGTGGTGTGGATTGTAGGCTGGTAATCCTTTCATCTATGCCTAATATCCATATATGAGTGAGTACATACCATGCTTGTCTTTCTGTGACTGGGTTACCTCACTCAGAATGTTTTCTTTCATTACCATCCATTTACCTGCGAATTTCAAGATTTCATTGTTTTTTTTTTTCAGCTGAGTAGTTCCCCATTGTGTAAATGTACCACATTTTCTCTATCCATTCTTTAGTGGAGGGGCATCTAGGTTGCTTCCAGGTTCTGGCTGTTACAAACAATGCTGCTATGAACATGGTTGAACAAATGTCTTTGTTGTATGAATGTGCATTCTTTGGGTATTTGCACAAGAGAAGAATCGATGAATCTTGAGGTAGACTGATTCCCATTTTCCTGAGAAACTGCCATACTGATTTCAAAAGTGATCATACAAGTTTGCACTCCCACCAGTAATGGAGGAGTGTTCCTCTTTCTCCACATCCACTCCAGTATAGACTGTCATTGGTGTTTTTGATTTTAGCCATTCTGGCCAGTGTAAGATGGTATCTCGGAGTTGTTTTGAGTGGCATTTCCCTGATAGTTAAGGATGTTGAACACTTTCTTAAGTGTCTTTCAGCCATTTTAGATTCCTTTATTTAGAATTCTCTATTTAGCTCTGCACCCCACTTTTTAATTGGATTGTTTGGTGTTTGGGTGACTTGCTTCTTGAGTTCATTGTATTTTTTGGAGATCAGCCCTCTGTCAAATGTGGGGTTAGTGAGTATCTTTTCCCATTCTGTGGCCTGCTGTTTTGTCATGCTCAATGTGATCTTTGCCTTACAGAAGCTTCTCAGTTTCAGGAGGTCCCATTTTTTAATTGTCGATCTCAGTGTCTGTGCTACTGGTGTTATGTTCAGGAAACGGTCTCATGTAACAATTTGTTCAAGGGCACCTTTCACTTTCTCTTCTAAGAGGTTCAGTATGGCTGGATTTATGTTGAGGTCTTTGATCCATTTGGACGTAAGTTTTGTGTATGAAAATAGGCATGGATCTATCTGCAATTTTCTACATGTCTGCATCCAGTTGTACCAACACCATTTGTTGAAGATGCTGTCTTTTTTTTCCATTGTATAACATTAGATTCTTTGTCAAAAATCAGGTGTTCTTTGGTGTGTGGGTTAATATCAGGGGTTTCTATTTAATTCCATTGGTCTACCTGTCTATTTTTGTGCCAGTACTAAGCTGTTTTCAGGACTATAGCTCTATAATAGAGCTTGAAGTCAGGGATGGTGATGCCTCCTGAAGTTACTTTATTGTACAGGGTTGTTTTGGCTTCCTGGGTTTTTTTGTTTTTCCATATGAAGTTGAGTATTGTTCTTTCAAGGTCTGTGAAGAATTTGTTGGAATTTTGATGGGGATTGCATTGAATCTGTGGATTGCCTTTTGGCAAGATTGCCATTTTTAATGTGTTGATCCTAACTATCCAAGAGCATGGGAGATACTTCCATTTTCTGGTATCTTTAATTTCTTTCTTTAAAGACTCAAAGTTTGCTCCATGTTGGTGGCACCTGCCTTCAATCCCAGCACTTGGGAGGCAGAGGCAGGCTGATCTCTGTGAGTTTGAGTCCAGTCTGGTCTACAGAGCAAGTGCCAGGACAGCCTCCAAAGCTACACAGAGAAGCCCTGTCTCAAAAAACCAGCTTTTCTATTTCCAGCATCTCCTCATTCTGTGTTTTCTTTATTGTTTCTATTTCAGCTTTCAGGCCTTGAACTGTTTGAGTTGTTTCCTTCAATTGTTTGGTTGTTTTTTTCTTGGCTTTCTTTAGATTCTTTAAGAGATTTGTTTATTTCTTGAATTTTTGGTTTGTCTTTTTCTCCATTTCATGTACTTTTTTGTTTGTTTTTCTTCTATTTCTTTAAGGGATTTTCTTGTTTCCTCTTTAAGGGTCTCTATCATCTTCATAAAATAGTTTTTAAGGTCCTTCTCTTCTGCTTGATTTACGGTGGTCTTTTCAAGTCTTGTGGTGTCATATTGCTTCTGGTGGTGTCATATTGGCCTTTCTATTGTTGAGTGTTTTTTTTTCTTTTTCTTTTTAAATTTAAATTAGAAATAAGGTTGCTTCACATGTCAATCCCAGGTCCTTCTCCCTTTCCCTCCCCTCCTCCCATGCCCTCCCACCAACCCCCACAATACCCCCTCTTTTCCCCAGGGAGGGTGAGGCCCTCCATGGGGGTGTCCATAGTCTGTCATTTCATCCAGGGTAGGGCCTAGACCCTCCCCCAAGAGTCCAGGGTGAGATTGCATCTCTCAGAGTGGGATGGGCTTCCAAAGTCCATTTGTGTGCCAGGGATAAATACTGATCTTTTCTTATACTGTCTTCTTCCCGTCCCTTCTTCAAGTGGGTCAGGTGGGGTCTTTCCCTCTCCTGTAGTTTCCTGGTGTCATTTGTGGGCCAAGACTTCAGTGTCTGCAACTCTGGATGGTCTGGCCTCTCCTGGTATTCTCCTCACTCAAGCAAAGGGCAGATGAGTGAGTGGGAACCAAGAGTGAGGTGTGGCCGGACTCAGGGTGTTCCTTTCTCCCAGGGGTGGGGAGAATCCACTATATGCAAGGAGCAGGCCCAGGAAGATCCAAGGAGGGGTGGTGGTGAGAGTTGGGGCCGGAGCAGAGCCCACACCCACCTCAAGCAGAGGGCGGAGGGCAGAGATCCCTTTCAATTTTTTCTCTCATCTTATTCATCTACTTAATGCCTCTATTTTAGTCCATTAAGATAGAAAAATATTTTCGAATCTATGAAAGACTATATTGAATAAGAATCAAGAAAGTGCACAACTTAATTTTGAGGAAATATTGGTGCTTTTCCCCATTCAGTATATGTTGTAGGTTTGTCATACACAGCCTCTGTGTGTCTGTGTATGTGTGTGTTTGTGTGTGTGTGTGTGTGTGTGTGTGTGTGTGTGTGTGTGTGTCACATGGGCAAAAGCACATACTTATTTTAAGTATATTCCTTTTATTTCTAATATCTGTTTATCTTTAAGACAGGTTGGATTTTGCCAGTAGCCTATTCTGAATTTACTAGTATGACCATGTGATTTCTGTCCTTGAATTCACTTTTGCAATGTACTACATTTATAATTTTGTACTTACAGAATCAACCCTGTGTCTCTGATATGAAGCCAATTTTAAAATCTTTGGTATGTTCTTAATTTTGTTTGCAAGTGTTTTATGAAGAATGTCTACAAGACTCTTTGGTCTATACTTCTAAAGATTGTTATTATTATTATTATTATTGTTATTATTATTATTTTGGTTTTTGAGATAGGGTCTTGCTATATAGTTCTGGCTGTCCTGGAACTTACTGTGTAAACTAGGCTGGCCTCAAACTCACACACATCTGATTCCCTTTGCCTACAAAGTATTGGGATTAAAGGCATACGCCATCACACCAGGCTATTATTGATTTTTAATTAAAATATTTTACTTTTATTTTTAATTGTATGTGTGTCCACATGAGTGCCGGTGTCCACTAAGACCAAGATACAGCATTAGATTCCCAGAGCTGCAATTGCAAACAGTTGTGAGTATTTTGATGTGGATTCTGGGAACCAAATTCAGGTCCTCTGCAAGAACAGCAAGTGCTCTTAACTGCTGAGGCATATCTAGACCCTCTGGTACTTTGTTTGTATGTATATATGTATGTATGTATGTATGTATGTATTTTGTGTGTTTTTTTATCTGGTTTTGATACGAGGTAGTATTGGCTCATACATTTTTTTTTTAGAATTTGTTCCTTATCATTTTTTATGTAATAATCTGAGAAGCATTAGTGCTAATTATTGTTTAAAAGTCTTAGTCACTGTTCTGTGATGAGACCACAACCAAGGCAACTCTTAAAAAAGAAAGCATTTAATTGGGAGCTTGCTTACAGTTTAAGCAGTTTAGTCCATTTTCATCCCAGTGGGGAGCACGGCAGTACCCATGGTGCTGTAGCAATAGCTGACGTCCCAGTGGGGAGCATGGCAGTACCCATGGTGCTGGAGCAGTAGCTGACGTCCTGATCTGTAAGCAGGCAGAAAGAGAAAGCTAGAGATGGATGGATGGATGGATGGATGGATGGATGGATGGATGGATGGATACATACATACATACATACATACATACATACATACATATATACATACATACATAGTCTGGCATGAGCTTTTAAAACCTTAAAGCCCACCTGATGTGGGAAGTCCTGTGATTATGTCAATAAAGCACTGTTGGAACAATAGGAATCTAGATAGGTGGGACTAGGAGTCCAGGAGGACTCTGGGAAGGAGAAACACAGAGAGTCAAGATGTAACGCCATGGGGTAGGAAGCCCGGAACTATTCTCCAGTAAGAGAAATACTTAGATTAACAATTATGGGGTAATTACTTAAGTCAGAGCTAGCCAGTAAGAAACAAGCAAGGCCAACAGCTTCATAATTAATATAGCCTCCTGTGTGTTTATTTGGGACTGATGCGGCTCTAGAACCAGGCTGGTGGGAAGGCTTCTCTCAAGGAAAAGGTTTCTCTTTACACCCACCCCTAGTGACACATTTTTCTCCAAGAAGACCATACCTCTAATCTTCTAATCCTTCTCAAGTAGTGCCAATCCCTGGTGATTTAGCATCAGCATTCAAATACATGAGCCTGTGGTGGTCATTCTTATTCAAAACACCTCATTCAACTGCCTAGTCCCTGTAGGCCTGTAGCCACATCAAAATGCAAAAAGCATTCAGTACAACTTCAAAAGTCCCCATAGTCTACCACAGTCTCAACACTATTTAAAGTCTAAAGTTCAAAGTGACTTCTGAGACTCACGTAATCTCTTAAGTATAACCCCCTATAAAATCAAAATAAAAGAACAGATCATAAACTTATAACATAAAATTGCGCAGAATATACATAACCATTCGAAAAGGGAAGAAAGAGAGCATAGTGAGGAAATACTGGAACAAAGTGAGATTTAAACCCAGCAGAGCAAACTCCAAATTCTGCATCTCCATGTCTAATGTCAAAGCACTCTTCAGATCTTCCAGCTTGGTTGGCTGTAACACACTTCTCTCTCTTGGGCTGGTTCCACATCTAGCCTGCAGCTTTCCTTGGCAGGTATCCCAGGACTTTGGCATCTCTGACATCCTGGGGTCTCCAGCAGAGCCAGGCGTCACCTGCACAGCTTCACATAATGGCCTCTCATCCACAAAATAAGCAAAGGTCAACT
Organism: Mesocricetus auratus; assembly: GCF_017639785.1. Taxonomy (NCBI): domain Eukaryota; kingdom Metazoa; phylum Chordata; class Mammalia; order Rodentia; family Cricetidae; genus Mesocricetus; species Mesocricetus auratus. The sequence goes on along the minus strand of NW_024429228.1, from coordinate 4,755,048 downwards.
TTCTGAATGTGGCTCTCAAATCCTAGCCTACTTATACTAAAGTAGAACTTTTCAAGTAGTTTATCCTGTAACATTTTGTTGTAACTGACACTGTTAGCTTGTTTCTTTCTCTTTTTTTACCTTTTTTCTTTAATTGAAAATAGACATTTTTTCAGTATGTCCTGATTATGTTTTCTCCTCCCTCTACACCTCCCCCTCCTGTTCCCACCCCCCCCCTCCTATCTAGACCCTCTTCTTTTTGTCTCATTAGAAAGCAACATGCTTCTAAGGGATGAATAATAAAACAAAATATAATAGGATAAAAATTAACATCAGAATAGGACAAAAAACCAAAACAGCAGCAACGAGACAAAACACCAGAAAGAAAAGAGAGAAAAAGCACAAGAAGCAGATATAGACACAGAGACCCACTTATCCTCACACCCATGGATGCTATAAGACACAAAAACTGGAAGCAGTAATATACACCCAAACGACCCATAGGGTAAAAAAACAGAAAGAATAAAAATAAGAATAAATAAAAATAAGATTTTAAGAAATCAGGACATAACATTATGAGACAAGGAAATTCTGAAGACCCTGTACTGCTGGGCGTGCACCCTAACCTAAGAGTAATTTGTTTCCTGAGACTTCCTTTGACAAAACTAATTTTCATTTGCAAGTGGCTATCATTTGGAGATTGCTTCTGGTTTAAGGATGGGGCATGTGTCAACTTCTTTTAGCTCGAATCCCATCTGTGCATACCCGTGCATACCCGTGTATACCCATGTATGCCCGTGCATACTTGTGCATGCCTGTGCATACCTGTGCATGCCTGTGCATACCTGTGCATGCCTGTGCAAGCCTGCTCATGCCTGTGCATGCCTGTGCATACCTGTGCATGCCTGTGCATACCTGCGCATGCCTGTGCAAGCCTGTGCATGTCTGTGCATACCTGTGCATACCCATGCATACCCGTGCATACCGGTGTATACCGGTGCGTGCTGCCTCAGTCTGCGTGATTTCTGGGTCTTGTTTCCTTGGTGTCCTCTGCCCCCTCTGGCTTTTACACTCTTTCTGCCTCCTTTTCTGCAGGGTTCCCTGAGCCCGGAAAGGAGGGATTTGGCCTGTTTTATGATATTGTATTTTATCTTATATTTTATGTTGTTCAAAAATGACTATCTAATCAGTATGTAAGTGTGGGTGTATGTGATCAGAAGTCAACCTTGGGTGTTCCTCAGGAGCATCTACTTATTTGTTTGTTGGTTTGTTTTTGGGAACTAGGATCGCGGACTGAGACTTGAAACTCAACATTTAGGTTAGGCAGGATGGCCAAAGAGCTCCCAGGATGTGCCTGTCTTCATGCCCCCAGTGTTAGGGTTATAAACACATTCCATTGTGCTTGACTCTTTTTATGTGGCTTCTGGGGATCAAACTCAGGCCCTTATGCTTGGCAGTAAACACTATTAATGGAGCTATCTTTCCAGCCTTGATATATTTTTTAATATTCTCTTTATAGGTATAAATTCTTTGTACCCATAAATTCAAATAAAAGCTTTCTTTTTTTAGAATGAAGTCATATTTTTTTACCTATAAATTGGTATAATAGCACATTTCAATGACTTGTGAGAATTTTTAAAATAATATACATTAATCATTTATTGTAATGCTTAGAATATGGTAAGCTTCTTTAAATGCTGGCTCTAAAACAGAAAAGAAGGTTGGAAAGAAAAATGGGAGCATAAAATTCTCACCCTCACGTAGAGTCTCAGGCCTGGTGTGTTCTCTGTGGGAGCTCCTCGTGTCTTTACTCAGTACCTACATCTAATAGACTTTAGAGCTGACTTATCAAACAATTCAAGAGCCAGGATTGGAAGTTCTGAAATATACAAGGCAGGATAGTAGTTAATTGATATAGATTTTTGTTCTTTCCAACATTCCTGGAAGTGTGTGTTCTGATTCTTGACTTCCTATCTTCAGTCTATTGTAAACAGCCTCTATGCAATAATCTTACCAAACAGTGAAGACTAAGGTAGAGAGTTCTCAGTCCTTGAGAAGAAACTCTACCATCCAGATTTATGTCCTTAGATTAGAAATTTCTGGGGGAAGGTGGCATGAGAGATGCTGTGGTTTGTTGAGGAGAGCATTGTTAGGAATGGAAGTCCTTTTCATGTCAAGCTAGGACACAGCATTATGAGCCATGAAACTCGTCCTTCTTCCCTTTGTAGGAAGATGGGAGGTGGAGTTGGGACATGGTGCTGTGGATGATGAGCATTTACAAATGTAACAGAAGCTGACATCCTTGATCCTGGACAGAGGCATGGTGTGGCTCACTTTTGAAGGGGGTGTTGGTCTGAGGCAAAGGACATCCCATTTGTGAACATGAGAACAAGAAAGATTTGCCACCCTGCCCCCACTTTAGCATTTATGTGACAGGAGTGAGGTCATCTTTTTTGTTTTCTTTTTATTATTATTATTATTTTAAATAGCTTGTTTTACATGTTATTCCCAGTTCCCTCTCCCTCCCCTCCTCCGGCACCCCCCACCATCCCCCCCCCAGCCTCCCACCCTATCCCCAGTTCCTTCCACATAGGGGATATCTAGAGTCTGTCATTTCACTCAGGGCAGGGTCCAGGCCCTCCACTAAGAGTCCAGGCTGAGAGAGCATCCCTCTTTGTGTTATGGACACATGATGTCTGTTTGTATGCCAGGGATAAACACTGATCCACTGCCCAGGGCCCCATAGGTTGCCCAGGCCTCCTCACTGACTCTCACATCCAGGGGGTCCGGATCAGTCCCATGCTGGCCTCCTAGCTGTCGGTCTAGGGTCCAAGAGCACTCCCCTGTTCAGATCAGCTGTCTCTGCTGGTTTTACCAGCCCATTCTTTGCCAATTTGCTCATCGCTCCTCTCTCTCTGTCACTGGGTTCCATGGGTTCAGTTCAGTGTTTAACTGTGTTTGCCTCTGCTTCCATCAGTCACTGGAAGAAGGCTCCAGGATGGTTATAGACATCAAGTTCATTATCAGGAATGGGTATTCGAGGTGGTCTCTCCACTATTGCTTAGCTTGCCAGTTGGTGTCATCCCTTTAGACCACTAGAGGTCACACTGGTGCCTGATCTGTCTTCTAACCTATGATTCCCTCTTCCCCCTATTCTATCCCCCACTCAACCTTCTTGTTCCCCCATGATCTACTCTCTCTTCCTCTTCTCCCCCTCTCTTCTTCCCAGCTCCCACTCCCCCCCCACCCCTTGTGGTGTTCCCCATCTGCTCAGAAGATATTGCCTCATTCCTCTTCTCTGGGGTACCATGCATATCTCTTAGGTTCTTTCCTGTTTCCCAGACTCTGTCAGTGGAAGTGCAGACTGTCACTATTCTGATCCATGTCTAAAATCCATATATGAGTGAGTACATACCATGTTTGTCTTTTTGTGACTGGGTTACCTCACCCAGGATGGTTTCTTCTAGTGCCATCCATTTACCTGCGGATTTCAAGATTCCATTGTTTTTTTTTTCTGCTGAGTAATATTCCATTGTGTAAATGTACCACATTTTCTCTATCCACTCTTCAGCTGAGGGGCCTCTAGGTTGCTTCCAGGTTCTGGCTATTACAAATAATGCTGCTATGAACATAGTGGAGCAGATGCCCTTGTTGTATGAGTTTGGTGAGGTCATCTTTTAACATGAGTTGTAGTATCTTGATCTCTCTAGCTGTTGGGAGAATACACACACACACACACACACACACACACACACACACACACACACACACCTTTCCCCTGAGTAGGACATATCTGCTTAAGTTGAATTCCCTTGACTATTGTAAAACAAATTCATATCTTATTCAGTTCTTCACAACCTTTTGTTACCATCTAAGTGTGTGCTTGTCTCTTTCAACTTAATCTAAATTAAAAAAAAGAAAAGAAAAGGTCATGGCAGATAAATTTAGAGGCTTGATTTCTTTTGTTGCAGCTACAGCGCTGTTCGGGAATCTTAGGAACAAAAGAGCAATCTGAGGCCGTTGGTCTGTGGTGTGGTCAGCCAGAAGGCAGAGGAAAACCTTTGGAAAAGCCATTGAAGGTGGTAGAAGGCAAAGGGGGATTAGAGCAGCTGGGGCTTATGGGAGGTAAGAAAGATGAGGCACATGATGCACAGAGCCAACTAGTGCGCAATGTGTACACTGGCAGCACCATTTGCCTGACTTTCCAGACTCTGTTTCACACCTACGCTTCCCATTACCCCTTGAGTAACTCCCAAAGTACCATGTGTTAGTCATTTTTCCATCATTGTGACAAAATCCCTGAGAAAATTCAAGGGAAGATTTTAGTCTGTGGTTGCTTGAGTCTGTTGTTTTGGGCCTGTGGAAGCCCAGGACACCATGACTGGTGTGTACTGGAGGAAGCTTGTTTGCCTCACAACATTTGGGAAACGAACAGAAAGAAAAGTTAACTGTCATTGTAGTGTGACTCATTTTCTTTCATTATGCATAATGCTTGAAGTTTTTATACCTTCCAATAGTGCCACAGGCTGGTAACCAAGACATCACTATACAGGTTTTTGTGGGACATTCTGAACCACACTGTGACGTCCAGGTAGTAGTGGCTAAGGCCAGTGACTTGCATTTGGCTTGGAATTGCACTGTTACACAGCGGTAAGGGGATTTGAAAGAGAAACAAAGGGAGATATTACCAGAAAGAAATGTTACAAGTATTAAAAAGGGCAGCATTGTTAATGGATTCTCACAGAAGCACTATTATACACAGTTTGATTATGGTATTATTTAGCACAAGTGCAATTTGATCCTGTTAAATTATTAGTACATCTATGTAGTGGGTGAAGCAGGCTTTTATGCCTTTCCCTAAGAGTAGAACCACTGTGTATAACATTGTTTCTATGAAGAAATGCTTCTAAAGGTCCTACAATAGACTGACAAAAGAATATTTGAATACAGTTTGTTTGTTAGTTTTATTGGTCTGGTTGGATTGAAGAGGGCCACCCTATTCTCCAACTTTAATGGCTGCCTCTGTAGGAAGAAGGCAGTGTATTTTATCCAGACAGACAAGCCACACACTCTGAGTTTAAATAAAGATAAAGATTGGCTCCTGGAAGGAGAGCCTGTTCGCCTAAGACAAGTCGGCCATATTTAATAAAACATGGCACAAAAATGGGCCCGCTCAAACAAGGCATTTTGTTATAAAGTTCTCTGCTAGTATAGGACCATCTGTGTTTACTTTTGTGTGAAAGCAATAGTTTCACTCTTACTTCAGATCAAAAATGGCATTGCTCAGTGTGATAAAGGGTGTGAAAAATAAGAATAAATCAAAATGGGGGATTTCTTCATTTTTTTTAACCGCTTGCCATTTTCAGTAGAGAATAATGAGACATTAGAGTCAGAGGGAGGGCGAAGGGGAGGTGGCTGACAGTTTGGGCATGTTTCATGCAGCACTGGTTTTTCTTCTACACGAGCACATTACACCATCCATCAGGATAAATTCATGTGTCTTGGGCCTTTAAAAACTGGAAAAAATATTTTTAATGGCTCCAATAACAGCTCCAGATGAATGCTGGAAAACAGTTACTCCAAACTGTCAAAGAGCATATGTATTACTTGGCTCTGTTGTAACTGCAAATAAATGCTGCTTTTGTATGAAGTTTCCTTGACCGCCAGTGGAAGAACGGTAACACATTTATTGCGAACAAAGTTGGAATGGGAATGAGACATGTTAGAGCAGGATGGCACTAAGGCCTTCTTGCCAGTTGGACTGAACTAAAATAAGACATCAAGACAATGAAAGGTCTTGCTTAGCAGGAGGAATAATTTAATCAAAGAGATTTACAGAAGTGGAGGGTTCACATAGTGTGTATAATACAGCATGTTTATTTTAAAATGTAATTTTCTTATCCCGTGGGGGAGTACAAGTCGACCCCTATGTAAATGGCTATGTTAAGGAAGGGAAATCAACTGAGCTTCAGAGATGAGTTTGTCCAAGGCATAGAAAGTGACTGAAAAGTGTTTATAATAAAGACTAGTACCAAATGCTGTTTACTGCAGGTAAGGGGCTTCAAGGCACTGTTCTGTTTTTGAAAGGGGTGAATCATGCTATTATTTATTGCAATTAATTGCTAATGTTTGTGAGGAGCACAGTATGTTTCACAACAGGCCTGAGTAATCCATGATGACCTTTTGTGATATCAAAGCTTTATCAATTAGAAGCTCCTGGTTGTAACTTCAGAGACTGCCCAGTGAGTGTCATCAAAAGGAAAGATTATATTTAGCTTCTTATGCAATTGGGACTTTTTTGGGGGGGGACTACTTTCTTTTTCAAACTAAACTCTCTCTAGGGTGCTGCTTCCAAATCCACAAAACTATGTGTATTCAGAATGGTTTTCACCATTGAGGAGTGATTTTTGTAAGTAACAGCAGAAATTTCAGAGGAACAGTGGCTATATTTTCCTGATAAACTCCTCTCTTCTTGGGGTCCTCACACTAAGTAACTTCCTGGCCAGTTTTCTCTCATCTGCTTTGTTTTGTTGATATGAAGTCTGTTTGCGAAGTTGTTAAATCCCTTTTTTTCGGTGTGAGTCAGTCTCGTAGGATGTGTTGTTTTTCACTCACTGATCCCCACCCAGACAAGACGTTTCACTCCTTGCATTCCTGATTTTGCCGAGGCGTGGATAATAGTTAATGCCTTCTTGAAAATCTCGGCTCCCAAGTCTTCCTTGGCACTGCAGAGCTTTGTGGTTTTTTTTCTGAGTATTTTGTCCTTTAGTTTTTCTTTTAATTCCGGCTCTCCATATATTCCTTTTTATATTCTCTAGTTTTGCCATTACCTGGGGCTAAGTCCTCAGCCTTCCTTCCCTTCTCTATAATCTTGGCACACTTAGCTACTCCCAGCTGTTTTCCAAGCTTCAAGTTCATATTTCTGACTCTTGCCAAGCATTCTCATCATCTTTATCATGAATGCCTAAAAACAAACCCATGATCTTCCTCTGACCTTATTCAGAATCCTACATTTCTGTCTGAATCACTAAATCTCCTTGGTAGTTTCCTTCCAGGGGTCACTGCTGCAGAGTTTTTGTAACAGAGCTATGTTACAGCTCCTCCTTCCCCTACTCTCTGCCATTAATGTCTGGTCTACATAGGCTGCATTCCTCCCCTCTTCAGTACTTATGATTGGATCAGGATCAATTAAATGTATGCATCACTGGAGTTGACATTCTGGAACCTAAAGATCAGCAGGTTCTTAGCTAGGTTGTGTATTTGTTGTCGCTTGATAAGTAGGGCAGTTGATGCCTATGATAGATTATAGAAATGTTCTACAAATGCCAGAAAATTTTCTCAACTACAGAGGAATTAAAATTAATGAGAGGTAGTTTTAAACTTTATGAAGCCTAGATACTAAAGTGAATGTAAAGATTTGAAAAACAATATGATATTTCTGCATAAATAAATAAAACAGTTAAGCATAGCAATACACTACTATAACACAGCATTCTGAAAGCAGCAGTGGGGAGGGGGTGATAAATTCAAGACCAGTCAGGGCCACAGAGTAAGACACTGTCTCCAAAGTATATAAGAACAGAGGCACTATTTACACACAATCATCAAAAATAATGTGTGACACAGTGTCTTGCTATGTAACCCAAGCTGGCTTCAGTCTGTTGATCCCTTCATCTTCAACCTCATGAGTCAAGTATATGTGTGTGTATAAAGATGCTAAAGCAAGTATTAGTAGCAACTTTGTTTCTAAGAGTTACAAACAGGAAGAAAACATTTTTAAAAACAACAGATGAATACCTAGATAAACTTCTATATCACCATGGAATGCCAGACAAAAGTAGAACAGTTCAGTGGTTAAAGAGCTTGTCATACAAGCAGGAGGACAGGAGTTCAGAGCCCAAGGACCCATGTGAATGGCAGGTGGGCTTAGTGACTCACCTGTAAAGCAGAAACAGGAGATCCCTAGAGCAGGCTGTTTAAAGAGACTAGCCATCAGCGAGCTCTGGGTTTGATTGAGAGACTCTGCCTCAAAAACACTAAGGTGGAAGAGCAGTCAAGGAAGGCTCCCAGCACCACCCTCAGGCCTCTGCATGCACGTGTGCTCACCTGTGAGCATAACACACACGCACACTACATGCATTCAGATAAAAAGAAGAAAAAAGAGAAACAACAAACTGAGTTCCTGTGACACACAACATGGATAATTTCAAAAGCATTCTGCTGTGTTTAAGAGCTGGATTGCAAATGACTACCTATGCACTATATAGTTATATTTTTTACAGTATTTCAGAAAAAGTCAAAAGCATGTTGATAACAAATCAAAATTAATCTAAAATCTAAGGCACAGGGAGAAATTTGATTGGATTGAAACACAACAGAGATTTGAGGGCTCATGGAAACATCCTACATCTTGATTACAGAGGAGGTTTACAACTAATACACTTGTCAAAATGTATTGAAGTTTACATTTAGGTTGGGCAATCAAATTATACCTTTATGTACATTTTTTAAAAGTACATAACGAAAAATGATGTTTGATACATGCTTAGATTGAGAGGAGTATAGGGTTCTGCTCTAGGGCCATGACATAGTGCCTGAACAAATCATGGGTTCCAAGGAAGATCTTCATGGAATGAACCATTTAGTCATAGCTTAAGTAGGAACAGATTGAATGCATAGGGTTAAGGAGAAAGGGTGTGCAGAGTTAGCAGCATTTACAGAAGTTTAGAGGCAAGCGTAAGAGACTTAGGAGATGTTGGTGACAGATGACAGAGGGGAGAAACAGTGTGAAGGGACAGGCTGGACAAGGTTTGGGGCTGTGTAAGCTGGGGTTTTAACCTTTCTCACCACAAAATCAAATGATGTGGCTTCTAGTTTTTATCAGTGTTTTTGATGTGTGGCGAATGCATGGAAAGTGCATTGCATGACAGAATCTACCATATGTTGGTGGAACTCCAGGAAGGCTAGATAGAGAGGGGTAGGTAGATTTCAGAAATATTCAGGTCACAGAGTTTCTTAGGGGAGTAGAGAGGTAAGGGTGAATAGGGAGTGGTGATTTTTTTTATGTTTCTAGCTTGATAGCTGGCTAATGATGGTACCATTTTCTGAATTAAAGAATAAAGAAGCAGAAAGAAGTTGGGAGCAAAATCAGTGCTTTAGTTTTGTGTATATTAGTTATGAGGCGAATAGTGTGCATTCAGACTGTCTTTAAAGTCAATTGGTATGTGGGTGTCTTAGTTATGGTTTCTATTGCTATGAAGAGACACCATTACCATGGCAGCTCTTGTAAAGTAAAACATTTAATTGGGGCTGGGTTATAGTTTCAGAGGCTTAGTCCATTATAGTCAAGGCAGGACATGGCAGTATGCAGGCAGACATAGCTCTGGAGAAGAAGCTGAGTGTTCTACATCATGAGTTGAAGGTGCCAGGAAGTGAACTGCCACACTAGGCTTAGCTTGAGCACAGGAGACCTCAAATCCTGCCTCCACAGTGACACACTTCCTCCCTAAGGGCATACCTCCTAATAGTGCCACTCACTATGGGACCATTTTCTTTTAAACCACCACAGTGGGTATGCTGTTTAGAAGGAAGGTCTAGGTTTCAGAACAGATTCGCATCTTCAGAATGTAGGTGACAACTGAAGCCACAGAATTATGACTGGGGAGAGGGCTGAGTAGAGTTAAGAGAGAAGGGACCTGTGGCAGAGGGCAAGGTCAGAAGAAAATTAAGAGAGCACGACACTATTGATTCCACTAAAAGGATCCACAGTATCAAATGGTGCTGCTGTATTGAATGATAAGATGTGTTTAACTAGTATGCATTATGGCATTTTAGGATACACTTAAATAGTAAAAGATTAATTACTACAAAAGGGAAAGAAGATGGGTGTTTTGATGACTTGTGAACAGAATAGTGCATTGCATGCGAGATGGGAGAACTCAATTTTATACTATTTTGTTTTCTTCTTCTTCCTTTGGATTTTCTTTCATCATTAGAGACCTTTAGAACATTAAACATTAAAGAGTTTTTAAAATCCATATAAATACATTCTGGGTGGAAAAGCTTACACAAGACAGTTCTTTATTTACAAACTATGAGCAAGAACATGTTTTTGGCAGTTCTGGCTTTGTGAAGATGATCCACGTTAATCTCCCCTTTCCCTTTGGTCTCTTTTGTTTCCTAAGTGTGTTAGACTGAGCTTGAAGAGATCAATGGGGGAAAGTGTTTTGATCTCTCTACATGAAGCAAAAGTGCTTGTTGACCAAGTAAGAGGATCAGTCACTTAGTTCATCAGAAGTTGGTTTTACCTGAAATCTTAGTGCTTTGAAAGTTCTGGTCTATGAGGGAATGCTGGAACACAAGACCATTCTCCACATGCTGTCTCCCCCTGCCTTTCCCCATTTTCTTGTCCTATCTGCCCCCCCCACTCCCAAAAAAGGAAGAAGTAGAAAACCAGATGATGAACCAGGATAATACATTGACATTATAATTAAAAATGTAACAACATTTTTTAAAAAAACCAAGTGAGGGTCTTGGTTCTGTCACCTCAGATAAATATTTGTGGATATTTGTGGGACCCTTGACTAAACCATACTTCCAATCAGTGGCAATCTATACTGTCATTTTTCTGCTTTATTGCAGAGAAGGAAGAAATCCAGCTATCAGTCACCTCTCAGCTCCAAATGTACTCTAATACCTGCCCTGGAGTTATGAATTGGACTCTGTAGGCATTTGCTGTTACAGTAAGATGATAAGCTTTGTCTGAGGATATTCGTGGTGGTGAGTGTTTCAGGAGGATGTATCGTTGCTTCCTTGTTCCTATGCAACATTTTTTTTCATCCTCTGATTTTGATGAGGGAGTCTGCTACTGGTCAGTCTATGTAGTGGCATATTGTTTATGACCTAATAAAGGCACTGAAGATCAGAATGCAAAACTATCCATAGTCATAGAGGCTGGGCAATGGTGGCACATACCGTTAATCCCAGGACTCAGAAGACAGAGGCAGGTTGATCTCTGTAAGTTCAAGACCACTAAGGGGTAGTACTTGAGAGTGAATCAGTCTAAAAGAGAAACAGAACTCCTTTAATCCCAACACTAGAGAGGTGTATAAGACAGCTTAGTGTCTCATTCTGAGTTCACTTGGCAAATAGTCTCCAGCCACCTTGAGGCCTTGGTAGAGATAAGAGCTCTCTGGTGGATTAGCTGCTTTGCTTCTCTGAGCTTCAGCTTGAACCCCAATATGTGTCTCTGGGTTTTTATTATTCATGCTACAAGTGTATTTTAGGGTCATCTACTTGTACTGTGCCTCAGATGTGTCCTGAAATACACAGTCCTTTTGAGTAGTCATGACCTGGACCATTAGATTGCCTTGCTGCAGTCCTAATGGTCACACTGGCATGTTCTAGACCTCATTCTGGCAGTGGCACTATGATTTATTCCACTCATCCCCTCTCCAACCCTGGTATACCTACACTTAAGGTTGTTTCCTGTAGCTGTCTGTGGATGCTGTGTGCCCCAGGTCTATGGGCGTGGTTGTACCCCAATTCTCTCTGGGTGCGTATCTACCAGCCTTGTTTCTCCCTCTATACAGCATTATTTCTTGCTACCTGGTGACTGTGGCTTGAGTATTGGAACCAGTGTCACTAGTAACCAGTGGCTATATTTTCTCCAATAAGGTCTTCACTCCACTCCAAAGAGGAGACACACCTGCCTCCAATTTCTTCCTTGTGTACTTTCATCAAATATACTGTTTTCTTCAAAATTCTTTTACATCTTTCTGTTACTCCTTTATCATAAATAATTTTTAATAAATACTTTTATATTAAACTTCTGCTCAATTTACCATGTAGTTCTTGATAACATCTAGACAGATATGCTATCTTTTCCTTAATCTAACACACACACACATACACACACACACACACACACACACACACACCAGATTAGTCTGATTATCCGTGATTTAAAGTACCAACCAACCAACATACAGAAAACACAGAAATGCTTCCTCCAAATCCAAGCAACAGCTTCTCCAAAGTGATCTTGACTCCTTTCTACCTTCCAATCCTATTTCCCACTTTTCCTGTAGTAATTAAAGCAAACAGTTTTATACAATACAGGAAACCTAGACTTGTATTTGTTTTAGCTTTGTTGTTTGTCACTAGACAAGACATGTATTTGACTTTTCACTTAGCTATCTAAAAAAGTGAATAATAGTGACTGTGTTACATACCTCACAGGGTTGTGTTCAAATAAATATGACCATTTTAAGTTTTAAGTTTTTGTCTCATTGTAAAAACTTATTGCTCTGGATTTTAGATAGTGTTATCCACAATGAAAAATAATGAAAATTACTATTAAGAATTCATCTATTGCCGGACGTTGGTGGCACACGCCTTTAATCCCAGCACTTGGGAGGCAGAGGCAGGCAGATCTTTGTGAGTTCGAGACCAGCCTGGTCTACAAGAGCTAGTTCCAGGACAGTCTCCAAAGCCACAGAGAAAAAAACCCTGTCTTGAAAAAACAAAAACAACAACAACAACAACAACAACAACAACAACAACAAAAGAATTCATCTATTATTTCTGGATTGGAAAAAAGGGAATAAGGCAATAATTACCTTTAGAGCTCAAAATTGTATCTTATTTTCATTTTTATTCTTTTGATCTACACCTTAAATTGCTGTAAAATTTTATGGTACAGGAAAATGGTTGTCTTTTCAATATCTGGCCCTGGGACAGGCATCTCTTGCTTGCTAAACAAATACATTTATATATAGGTATGATTGTATCAAAGTATTATTCTTTCTCATTTGCATTGGTTGTCCACATACAACCAATATAGAATCCCTTTGTGAACTACAATAGATATAAATGATATTTTCACAAAGTAGACGAGAGAAGGAAAAACTTCTGAGATGGTAATTCCCAACTCAGAGCTAGTCTCATTTCACAAGAATTTATTAAAGCATTGAGAGGGACCTGAGTCTGTAATAAAAGGTGAAGGGCACATCTGCTTTGTAGAAAGAGGCGGATTTCCCCACTTGCTCCTGGACTGAATGCCTCTTCATCAGATATCAGGTCAGCCTATAGATGTTTCATCAGCAGGTGGCTCATCTGAATTCCTCATTATCTCAGATAGAATGCTAAGGGGGGGGGGAGCCAGTTCCAGGAGCACTTTAAACTTGAATACAAAAGCCTTTTAAAACTTGTTTTAAAACAACTTCCTTGGGGAGGAAGTATAGGATTCCTTCTTTTGAAACCCAGTGAGAAAGGCAGTTCAACAACAGGTAAAATGAAGAGAAGTAGCCATCCTAGTCTTCTTCAGACTAAAGTATTACTTAGCACTGCTGTAGCTCTGTGTATTTTTAAAGACCTCTGCAAATGTATCCCCCCTTATGTAACAAGCTTCTGACCAAAGCAAGTCAGACTCATCTTTCCATTTTCCAGAAGAGAACAAAAGAGTGCCAGAGAAGTGACTGCGATCAACTTCTTGGCTTCCAGGGTATATCAAAGGTGAAAGGAGGTTTTGAGCCTTTGACACTGAGTTCTTGGCAATCATCTCTTGAACAAATCTCTACAAATTAGTTAAAAGAAGTCCTAATCTAAGAAAGCAAGACTGGAATCCTAAATAGAGACTTCTCAGTGGGGAGGCTTGAGGTTTTATGAAAATTGTGATTCCTTTGGGTTGCTCGGCTTAGAGGGCTGCTCTGAAGAGCAGGCGTGGCTGGTGAGCTTCAGTGAGGAAAGTCCTGGATTTGAAGCAGCACTCCTTCAAGACTCCTGGGGGTTTCAGCAATATCACCCTATAGAGGAAATTTCAAAGTGATGCTGGTTGGGATTGATTGGCAACTGAGGAAGTGGTTGGTTTAGCTCAACCGTTAGGAGTTTTGTCCATTTTTCAAGTAGCTAACCAATCTTTGTGTGTTCAAATTATTTTTTTCCCTAGTGGAGAACCTGGCCAGTCTCCAATTTTTGACACTTTAATTTAAGTTATATCCTTCCTTGCAATGCGAATCTATTTCAATATTGATGTAAGACTGCTGACTGGAGCATTATTACCAAATACCCGATAGGCATCTCAATAAATATTTATTAATGTTAATGATAAGAACAGTCTTCTTCAATATTTATGTTTGAAACATGAACTCTACCAAGACTGCAAAGGGGAAAACTTTCAAATAATTACATTTTCAGTTATAGCTCGTGACTTAATTCCTGGAGTCTCAAGTTTTGTAGAGATATGGTTATGGTATCTTTTTTAAAATCTCAAGGTTACTGGCAAAGTTTAGTCCTACCTTATAAATGGAGGAGTGTGAATGTAGAAGGGATGATTTGCAAAATGTCTCCAGGTGTATTGTATTACTTGAAGAAATAAAAGTTAAGGCCTTTGCTTCCAAATTTCACTCAAGCAGTTTGGCACTGGGAACTCACATATATGAAACCATCTTGCCTAAAATCTGGCTTTGAAAAGTAAATTGTGACTCTGACAGTTTCCTTCCCTGTTGAACTTACTCGGTGATCATTTTACCCTTCATCAATCAGAGGGTAGTATCGCCTATTCATATTCCTTCTCTCTGTTTTTCAGCTTAATAGGTACAGAAATCAAGCCAATTTTTTTGTTTGGTAAACAGACCCATAATTTTGAAAGCATAACAGTTGAAGTTAGAATGGTTGTTAGTAATTTCTTAGTCAAAGCAGAAATTGATTCTGGCAGGCATTTTAGAAATAAATTTGGTAGACATTTTAGAAATAATTCATATGTTTATTTTTGTAGTTTCACATTTGAATGAAATGAGTAATGGGGCAATGTATTTTTAAATAATAGAAATAAGTAAAACAACTGAATTTTGTACTTTGTTCCTTGTAAAAGTTCTATCACATAAACTATATCCAAGTATTAGATATTCCTATTACTTATTTTAAACAGAGACATCTGAGACATTTATTAAAATTCAATATCCGGAATCCTATCACAGATCTACTGAGCACAATTCTCAACACTGGGGCCAAACATCTGTGTTTTCCTAAGTGTCTAGATGACATCAATGTTAGGAGATGGGGAAGTAAAATAGAGCCAAGGGAGATAGCAAGGAGAGATGTGCTGTGGTATCCCAGGGTGATGGGGATTCATGATAGGCAGCAATGTAAATTGACTCTATTCATATGGGTCACTTTTATAAATCATTTATCTAGGAAATTAGTTCCACTATCAAGGAAGTGGGAATCAGTCTACCACAAGACCCAGCAATTCCACTCTTAGGCATATACCCAAAAGATGCCCATTCATAGAACAAGGATGTCTATTCCATTATGTTCATAGCAGCATTATTTGTAATAGCCAGATCCTGGAAGAAACCTAGATGCCCCACAACTGAAGAGTGGATAGAGAAAATGTGGTACATTTACACAATGGAGTATTGCTCAGCAGAAAAAAAATGGAATCTTGAAATTTGCAGGCAAATGGACAGCACTAAAAGAAACCATCCTGAGTAAGGTAACCCAGTCACAAAAAGAGAAACATGGTATGTACTCATTCATATATGGATTTTAGACATGGACCAGGGGAGTGTCAGCCTGCAATCCCAGGGCCAGTGAGTCTGGGAAACGGAGGTTCCCAAGAGATATGCATGATACCCCAGAAAATTGGAATCAGACAAGATCTCCTGAGCAGATTGGGAACATGGGGGGAGGGGAGAGGGAACCAGGAAAAAGAGAGGGGGATAAGAGGAGGGAGAAGGCATGGGAGAGCAGGAAGGTTGAGTTGAGATAAGAATAGAGGAGAGCAGGATGAGAGATACAATAATAGATGGAGTCATTATACATATGAGGAGAGAGCTGACACTAGTGAGATTTCCAGAGATCTACAAGGATAACACCAACTGGAAAACTAAGCAGTAGTGGACAGACTACATTAATAGCCTCTCCCTGATGATAAGGTTGATGACTACCTTATATCCATCCTAGAACCTTCATCCAGTGACTGATGGAAGCAGAGACAGATACTCACAGCTAAACACTGTACTGAACTCCTGGAACCTGGTGACAGAGATGGAGGAGTGATGAGCAAAGGGGTAAAGACTGTTCTGGTGAAACTCACAAAGACAGCTGACCGGACAAGGTGGAGCTCTTGAACCCCAGACTGATGGCTGAGAGTCCAACAGGGAACTGATCCAGACTCCATGAATGTAGTGTCAGTGAGGAGACCTCAGAAATCTCTGGGACCTTGGGTAGTAGATTAGTGTTTACCATGGCGTACAAATGAACTTAGGGAGCCCATTCAACACTGAGGGATGCTCTCTCAGCCTGGACACATGGGGAAGAACCTAGGTCCTACCCTGGATGAAATAACAGACTCTGGAGATACCCCCAAGGAGGGCCTCACCATCCCTGGGGAATGATGTGGGGATTGGGCTGGGGGGGGGGATGGGGAGATGGGATAGGGTCAGGGTTGGAGGGACAAGGGAGGAGGGGTGGGAGAGGGAGCTGGGATTGACATTTGAGGCATGCATGTTTCTAATTTAAATAAAAACTTTAAAAAATTAAAGTGTGAAGGAAATACTCAGGCAAAAATTAACAATAGTGCTAACATAGTTAGGATCACAGAGCCACAGGCACAAAATGCTTTTATGTTAAAATGAAAATAGGAAACGTGATGCGCTTAGGTTAAAGCCAGTATGCTTTGTTTTGTTTTTCAAGACAGGGTTTCTGTGTAGCTCTGGTTGCCCCTGGAACTTGCTCTGTAGATCAGGTTGGCCTCTAACTCATGGAGATCCATCTGCCTCTGCCTATGGAGTGCTGGGATTAAAGGCGTGTGCCACCACCACCCAGCTTCAGTAATATTTTTTTTCTCTCCTTTAAAAATTTTTTAAAAGTCTTATTTTATATACCAATCCCCGTTCCCACCCTCCTGTCCTCTCACTTCCTGCACCATTTCCCTACCCCACTCCCCTTCACTCCTCAGGGAATCATAAAAGTCTGTCACATCATTGGGGCATGACCAGGGCCCTTCCCCCTGTATGTAAGCTGAGCAAGGTAACCCTCCATAGGGAATTGACTCCAAAAACCAGTTCATGTACTAGGAATAAATACTGGTTGCACTGTCAGCAACCCCATAGACAGCACAAGACCCTCTAGGCTATAGGGGAAGGGAATTTAAGGTACTGTCTCCACTATTGCTTAGATACTTAGTTGGGGGTCATCCTCATTGATTCCTGGAAACATCTCTAGCGCCAGGTTTCCCTAGTGTCAGGTTTCTTGTTAAGCCCACAAGGACCCCCTCTATTAAGCTATCTCTTTCCTTGCTTTCCCCAACTCCACCTTCTACCTCCATATTCTCCTTGTGTCTCCCCTTCTCCATTCCCTACTATTCCACCACCCTCCCCATACCCCCATGCTCCCAATTTGGGGGTGGGGTGGGGCTCCATGTATATTTCTCTTAGGGTCCTCCTTGTTTCCTGGATTCTCTAGGGTTGTAGACTGTAGGATGATCATACTTTGCTTTATGTCTAATATTCACTTATGAGAGAGTACATACCATGTTTGTCTTTGTGTCTGGGTTACCTCACTCAGGATGGTTTCTTCTAGTTCCATCCGTTTGCCTTCAAATTTCAAGGTGCCATTGTTTTTTTACTACTGAGTAATACTCCATTGTGTATATGAACCACATTTTCTTTATCCATTCTTCAGTTGAGGGGCATCTAGGTTGCTTGCAGGTTCTGGCTATTACAAATAATCCTGCTATGAACATAGTTGAATACATGTTCTTGTGGTATGAGTATGCCTCCTTTGTGTATATGGCCAAGAGTGTTATTGTTGGGTCTTGAAGTAGATTGATTCCCAATTTTCTGAGAAACTCTCATACTGGTTCCCAAAATGGCTGTACAAGTTTGCCCTCCCATCAGCAATGGAGGAGTGTTCCCCTCACTCCACATCCTCTCCAGCATAGCCTTTCATTAGTGTTTTTGATCTTAGCCATTCTGACAGATGTAAGATAGTATTCTCAGAGTTGTTTTGATTTGCATTTCCCTGGTGGCTAAGGATGTTAAGAAATTTCTTAAGTGTCCTTTGGCTATTTCAGATTCCTCTGTTGAAAATTCTCTATTTAGATCTATACCCCATTTTAAAATTGGATTATTTGGTGTTTTGGTGTCTAGTTTCTTGAGTTCTTTGTAAATTTTGGAGATCAGCCCTCTGTCATATGTGGGGTTAGTGAAGATCTTTTCCCATCGTGTAGGCTGCTATTTTGTCTTGTTGACTGTGTCCTTTGCCTTAAAGAAGTTTCTCAGTTTCAGGAGATCCCATTTATTAATTGTGGCTCTCAGTCTGTTCTACTGGTGTTATGGTCAGGAAGTGGTCTCCTATGCCAGTGCATTCAACGGTACTTCCCACTCTCTCTTCTAAAAGGTTCAGTGTAACTAGATTTATGTTGAGGTCTTTGATCCATTTAGACTTACGTTTTTGTGCATGGAGATAGATGTGGATCTGTTTTCATTCTTGTACATGTCAGCATCCAGTTATGCCAAAACCATTTGTTAAAGATGCTTTCTTTTTTCCATTGTATAATTTTAGCTTCTTTGTCAAAAATCAGGTATTCGTACCTGTGTGGATTAATATCAGGGTTTTCAGTTTCCTTCTGTTAGTCCATTTGTCTGTTTTTAGTTGGACGTCTATTTTGTTAGATATTAGGATAGCTGCACCAGCTTGTTCCTTGGACACATTTGATTGGAAAATCTTTTCCCAACCATTTACTTTAAGGTAATGTTTGTCTGGAAACCAGAAGTCCCTGGATAGTCTCTTAATTTCTGTCTAGTTTTCCTGTTCAGTAGTGAGAGTGGGGTGGTGAAGTCTGACTATTAGTGTGTGGGATTTGATGCATGATTTAAGCCTTAGTAATGTTTCTTTTACAAATGTAGGAGTCCTTGTGTTTGGGGCATAGATGTTCAAAATTGAGACATTCTACAGACACTAAGCGACCATGGATGCCAGCCCAGACTACTATACCCAGCAAAGCTTTCAGTCACTGTAGATGGAGAAAACAAGATATTCCATGACAAAACCAGATTTAAAAATTACATATCCACAAATCTAGCCCTACAAAAAAGTACTGGAAGGGAAACTCCTTCCCAAGGAAGTTGGAAGTTAGCTATACCCACAGAAACATAGGCAATAAATAATCCCACATTACCAAAAACTCCCAAAAGGGAAACACACACACACACAATAACACCACCACCAACAAATCTGACAGGATTAACAATCATTGGTCAGTAAGCTTTTAAAGAGCCCGTTTGGTTGGTTAACTATTTGTGCCAGGTTCAGTATTCCTTTCATAATATTATCTGTCTTCTATTTAACTAAAAACAGTGGTAGTCAACTTATTTGAAATCAATAACTCCAAATGTGACTCAATCCCATAAAGTGCTGTTTCTCATTTTCAACACATGGTGTCAGGGGCAGGTTGGCCTTTGCTGGGTGAAGGCATCCAGTTTTTGGAAAACCATTTTGCCACTCTCTAAAACATTTGGAGGGAGGAAGGGAGGGAGGAAGAGAGAGAGAGAAGGATAGGAAGAGAGAGAGAGTTTATGTATGCTCATCAACTCCCCTCCCCCGACTCTGCCATAGAGGTGACTTACATCACCTTCCCTGGCATCCCGCTTTGGAGAGCCAGTCACAGTAACTGAGAGACATGGGAAGGTGCTTGGAACCTGTGGCCCAATGCTCCATAAAGAAAGAAAAGAACAAGATAGGTGTGGTGACTCATGCCTGCAACCCCAGCACTCGTGATGTGGGAGGAAGTCAAAATCACAGCCTCCTGGACTACAAAGTGAAACCAGTCTTAAAAAGCTCCACGGGCTGAGGACTTAACCCCAAGGTAGTAAAGCACTTGACAGCTTTCCCAGTGCCATGGAGTCCCTCTCCAGATGTTTTACTAGGAAGTAGGAAACTGCTTCAATAGATAATCTGACATGGGTACTTCACATATGGTATGTTCTTTTTAGTCAGGCATTGAGGACTACTGTCTTTAAAGTAGCCTAGGGCAGACACTGACCAATCATTTTTATTTATTTCATTCTTTTAATATAACAACTGGCTAGTCTCAAACTCTTGGTACCTTGGCTTTAGCCTCTTGGTAGCTTCACTAGAACTGGCATTACAGGTATTCACCCCACTTCCTGGCTTAGTACAAAATCGTTTTTAACTGCACTCCAGTAAGTAATACCCCTTTCCTCTCCCCCTCACCTTTTTGTTATCATTTCTCCATTCTTGTCCTTATCAATGGTTTTTTGTTTTGTTTTGTTTTTGACAGGGATTTCTATTCTCTTCCATCTCTAGCAGAGCCTCTGCTGCTGCTGTGAAATGCTTGGAGGACTCCTAGTCTAGGTTTCTTCACCTGTAGGTGGCCCTCGCAGCAGACCTCTGTGCACACAAATGCTTACTGTGTCACATGATCACCATATGTCCTTTTCTCCAGCCAGAGCAGATTTCACAAATAAAAAGACAGGAAGAATGTTAAGCGAATAGTATGCAAAACTTTTGGTATGATTGTGTCCCCTATGATATTTGGAACAAATTATACAAAAAAATTTGTTGATATTGATTGTCTATTTTTTAAATCTGGCTATCCTACCTATAAGGGATGGGGCAACGCAGATAGGAGAGGCTTTTAGCTGCTATTTATTTATTTCTATTTTATGTGTACGCGTGTCTACATTGTGTGTATGTGTCCCATGTACATGCTTGGTGCTTGTGGATGCCAGAACAGGCCTGGAATTAAAGTTAGAGATGGTTGTGAGCCACCATGAGGGTTCCAGAACCTTTGTGTCTTCTGCAAGAGCAGCTAGTGCTCCTAACCCAGAGCATGTATTTATGTTGCACACTGGTAATAGGAAGTCAGACAGACATTTGATACAGGCTTCAGAGACAGAAACAGTGTCTGTGAGTTGTGTAGTGAGGCTGGGAAAGGAGAGAAACTCTCCTCAAGGTCATTTGGAGATTAGAGTAACAGCATGGGTGAGGTCGTGTTGAAGAGTGAGAGAACTTGTGGCTTGAATAATAACGTCCCCAAGTTTTAGGCTTGGGGAAGAAGTATGCCACTGGGTCAGGCTTTGAGCTAATACCCACTTCCAGTCTGTTCTGTGCCCTGTGTGTGGTTGAATGTTATGGCTGAGCTTACTGTTCCCGCTGACATGCCTTCCCAAGTATTATAGAACCATAAACAACATTGAACTCATTATTAAGTTACTCTTGGGGATGGCATTTTATTACAGCAACAGAATTGTAACCAATACAGTAGTGGCAGAGGAGTGAGTGGGCACAAGAAGTATTCCTGGAGTCTTTAATTTTTGAGACAATGGCGTTGAATACACTCTCTGCTGTTCTTAGCCTCCTGAACGCTGGGATTACAGGTGTGAAGTGTGACTCTTGACTCCTGAGGTCTCACAGTGGCAGGACTCCTGGTCCACTGGTGCCTCTTATCCTTTATCCGCACCTCTGGAGATCGCATGCCTTTCCCCTGAGCTCCGTTGGAAATTCTTTCTTAGCTTATGAACCTTGCTGGGAACAAAGGCAGGGAGCCTTTAGTGAAATAAAAAGGCACTTTGGTGGTAGGGAATGTGTTCTTTGAACTTTCTAGAAGTTATGAATGGCTTTACTCTAGGAACCTGGACTTAAGTGACAGCTGTGTTGTATGAAGCCCCTTAGGAGGTTATTAAAACCAGATGCTCAAGATTTTGTGAATGTAGGATGAAGCTCCGGCTTCCACATTTGTTTGTTAAAAACTCCCAGAATCACACCTTGGAAAAATATTTTGACCATGTTTAGCATATAACAGTACATTGCAGACAAAGTGTTTGGTATTATATTACTAAATTGTGATACATAACAGTAATATTAGCAATAACAGAGGCATGAGCACGCTGTAAGTTTAATTAGTGTCTCAGTTACTGTTCTATTGCTGTGAAGAGACACCATACCAAGGCCACTTATGTAAGACAGCATTTAATTGGAGACTCACTTTCAGTTTCAGAGGATGAGTCCATGGTCATCATGGTGGTGGAGCAGTAGCTGAGAGTTTATGTGTGATCCGCAGGATTGAGTCTGAGCAAGAGGAAGGCCGTGCCTGGTGTGAGCTTTTGGAACAGCAAAGCCCATCCCCAATGGCACCCATCCCAAGGACACACCTTCTCATCCTTCCCAAATACTTCACCAGCTGGGATGGGAGCCAAGCATTCACATGTACTAGCCTATGTGGGCTATTCTCATTGAAATAATCACAATTAACATCAACAAGTCAGTAAGGGTCTTTTATTTTTATAGTTTATTTTCAACTAAAATTCAGTTACAAATTTCTGTCTACAGTAAGTACTTTACCCACTAAGCTGTATCCCTAACCTCCAAGCTTAGATTTTTAATTAAAAAATTTCCCAAGCCGAGACTAAATTAAAATCTCTAATCTGGCACCTTACATTGTAATGACAGTGATCTAAATAACTTGACCCTATCTTTAAAATAGATATGAGAAAATACTTTGGGTTAATAATTATATAAAAATATGGATTATATTTATCTTTTAATATGATAAATCTGCCTATTTATCTATTTGTTTGTCTGCCTATCTATCCATCCTGCTTAGAGGTTCCATTTAACTTGACAATCATGGAGGTCATTTGTGGGTACTTTTGTAGTCTATAATGATGTGAGCAGCATTGTCAGTGGGATTTGGGCTGACAACAGCTTCATAGCTCTGATACAGTCTTTGAGAGTTTCATGCTTTTCTAAAAAGGGGAAAACCATCTGTGAGCAAGTTTTTCCTTCTGAGCTATGTCCTAAGAGTGGGACACAGCAGCCTCTCTGTTCTTGGTGCTAGACACTGTCTGCACATCACCTGCCAGTCACAGCACTTGCCACTATTCCTCAGCCTTGTCAGGTCAAGGTGATTCTCACAATTATTATTTTTTTGGTTGTGAGCCTAGCCTTTAACAGCTGAGCCATCTCTCCAACCGATTCTCACAATTATTAAATCAACTTTTCTTCTTTGAAGATAAAATGTAAATTTATATTTAATGATTATTGTCAGTGATTGAACCAATACCCTGACATAAATTAGCCAACTAATAGATACGATTTAGATACAGAACTTTTCATAAAGTTGCTCCATCCATCCATCCATCCCAACAGATGTTTATTAGGCACCCACTATGTATCAGGTATCATTCTAGGTACTGGGGTTTCAATAGCCCTGAGAAGGAACACAGCCTCACTCATAAAATAATGATATAAATAGATACCACCCTGGTCCATAGGCTTACATTCTAGTGGATAGATACAGACAAAGAGCAATAAATAAGCAAAATGGGCAGTATTGACATGGAGACAAGTAATATGGAGAAGAGAAGAAGTTTCGGGGAGAAGGAGTATGTTCACATTTGAACACAATGGCCAGAGAAGACTTCAGTGCAAAGGTGATATTTGAACAAAGATTAAAAGGAATAAGTCATGTCAATATATTTATTGAAGTGTGTTAAGCAGAAAGGAGAAAGGCCTAGAGGTATGTGATTGCATGGCGCTTGAAACAGAACAATAAGGAAACTACTAAGGCAGGAGGAACAATGGAGGGATGGGCACAGGTGAAGAGATCAGGTATGTCATAGTGCCAGATCACAGAGGTCATGGTAAGGGATGTGCCATTTCCAGTGAGAAAGGAGAGTTACTGGATATGATCAAGCAGAGAAATAACACTAGTTGATTCATGTTTCAAAATAATCACGATAGCTCTTTCATTGGCCAAGCTCATCAGTTAAGAGTGAAGTTAACCAGGAGGGAGACTGGAAGGAGATCATGATGCAGATGCCTAGGACAGTGGGACTTGATTTGACTAGAGAATACATTATGACTGTCAAGTAGCATGGAGAACCCACTGGGAGTTGGTGGTCATGAACTTAAAACGAGATTGGTTAGCCACATGGAGCAGACAGAGTAAGATTTAAAGTGGTTAAAAGAGTGGACAAACAAGGAGACTGAAGGTCATGTGGGGAAGTGCCTTGGGGTTGACTCTACAACTGAGGCTGGATAAGAAGTGAAATGAGCATTGAAAAGCTGGCGGGTTCTATGGACTCAAGGTGTCATGCTGCAGGGCTACTACCGGCTATGGGACAGAGGACACTGGTTAAAAAAATTTTTTTGAAATTCAGATTATGTTACAAAACTGGTTGATTTAGAGATTCAGCTGCTTAACTTGCGGGTTTTATTAAGAAAATCCATCTTTACAAGATTATTTGCTTTAGGTTGGCTAAAATAACAACAACAACAACACAACACAACCCCAACAAACAACTCCAAACAAATAAAACTTGAAATCAAAGACATAAACAGTGAAATAGGGCCAAGATCAAGGGAACAATGTATCTCCCATGCTGTTAAAAATACTGAATAAAAACTCCTGAGAATTCCATTCATACTTTCAATTGAACTAGGCACTAACTGTACGGAAGGAAAACATTATCCCAGCCGTACATTCCATTGTACTAGGCACTGGCTGTACAGAAGGAAAAAATTTTTGTGAATGACAGCACTGACATTGTTACAATTAAACAAAACCACAAGATTGCCTAATAAAAGTTTGCCACAGGAACATTTGGCTCACAAAATTTAGGTTACTTCACTGTTTTTTAAAAAGAGGCCTTTAGTCACTAAGAACATAGAGGCAGGGAACAGGACACCACACTGTCTTCGGGAGAAAATACATGGAGTAGAGAAGTCTGCATTGGGGGTTCCTTTCTGGGGTTGGGAGTTCAGGACATCATGTGATTCCTGGGTAGTGTAATGGGTGGGGTAGTTGGTGGGCAGACATAGGGATGGGCTATGGAGTCCCTGTCATTCATTAGGGTCACAGGATACCATGCACTCCCCAAGCATCATGTGTGTGAGGTTTCTGAAAGGCAATGGGACACGTGGGTTCTGTGCCATTAACACTTGACTGAATTCTTCAGAACTGTTTTAATGGAGTGGTCATATTATAGGTGTTATTTTTCAAGTCTAGGGATGTAATCGGTGAAGACAAATTTCCCATTATTTGTGACATTAGTATGGTTGAATGGTCATTCCTCATCTTTCAGAAGAGGAGACTGATTTTCTTGGGATGATAGCTTACAAATATCATCAGTGATTAAATTTGAATTTGAGCTCACAGGCTCATGCTTTCTCTTCACTATAGTGCATTTGGAGTGATTTGTGGAAGAGGCTGTGTAGTGGCGTCTTGCCTTATCAGTGAACTTGTAGCAATGGTACAAGTTGGGTGTGGTTTCAGGTGCAGATATTATCCACTGATAAGGTAGAGGCTGCTGGCTCATGCTCTCTCGGGTTGCAGAGAGCACCATGAGAGCAGAGACTGCATCTTGTGGAGCAGAAGACCGCAGCGGTTAGTCACTCTTATCCGTGTAAGTCCTTCCCTAATAAACAGCTATTTATCGTTGATCTTGGGTCTGGTGAACTCATTTAAAACCCTGCCTTCAAAGCTCTTCAACAGAGGGGCAAGCTCCATCACTGTCTGTGGTCAAACAAGCTGGTGGATCAAAATCAGGGCATTGCAATGAAACGAGCCTGGAAAAGAAGGTACTTGTCTTTAAAGATACCTCTCATTATATGATTCAAGGGAGGAAGACAACACATGTGGAGGATCAAGATGGTTAATATCATAAGGTGTGGAATGACACCAAGGGAGACCCACAGGGACACAGATATATAATATTTTAAATGATTGATGGTCCCCAAAATAGAACTGAGGAACTCCCAGTTTAAAGATGACAGGGGTTGGCCCTGTGGGAATAGACATTCCTCTTTCTTGTCCTGTAGCTGCTGACTGTACAGTAAAAATTAGTAATGGCTTTAAAGGGGGTCAGGAAAGAAGGAATATATAACTCTTTGGAAAACTGTCATGGATGATTTTTTTTTTAATCTTTAGTCCAATAAGTAGTGCTGAATTCCCCATTCAGGTTTGGCTCTGTGATCAGATACCTGGTGCTTAGTTGGTTCTCTGATCGAGCCCCCATTGCATATTTAAAGTAATTTCCTGACCTGCATTTTTGCTCTAACATGCTTATCCCAGTCCTACTTCATATGCTTATTTATGTTCAAAAGTATCTGACCAATGCATTATGCCTGGTCCTTCTCTGAAGGATTTCAGATGTCTCATCTACTAGTTCATCCTGTCTTTCTTGGTACTGTTTCACCATGTGATAGTGATTGTAACAACAAAATACAAACATCTGTAGTGACAAGTGCTGGGGTACCTGCTCCACATGGTCTTATTCCAATCTCAAGTCTTCAGGAGAAAAAGAATACCATTACCTGCATCTTACAAATAAGGACATTGAGGCATGAATCATGAAATAATGTATCTAAGGTCACCCACCCAGTAAGTGTTGGACTAAAGATTCACCACGGGGCTGGGGAGATTGCTTAGTGGGTAAGAGCACTTGCAACAAAGTCTGAAAACATGAGTTCAACCCCAGGTCCTCCCCTACAAGAAGGCGAGAGCATATTCAAGCTAGATTTATGTTGCCCTCTGACATTCACACTCGTGCTGTAGGATGTACATGCCTCCCATAAGAAAATAGATAAATGTAGTAAAAAAATTAATAAACAAACAAAAATATTCACCAAGGGTTTTTGAACCTATTTTCCAAACTCCATTTTCCATTTTATAAAGTGTAGATGAGTAGTGAGATGAGAATTAAGAACTGAATGCATGCTTCTTCTTGGCCTAGTTTCCCCAGGAACTGTAATTAATCTTTATATATTTAAAAATATCCAAAAATCATTTGACACTCTTTTTATTGAGACAAAGGTCTATGTCCTTTCTTTTTCTAACCTGGGCTGATCTTAGTCACAATGTCAAATACTGCTAAGAGCACTGTTGTGTGACTTCTAGTAGTGTCAGATGTATCACAGCCCACATCTGGGAACACTTGATCTTGGACCCCAGTAACATGAATGAGAGGAAGCCAAGCAGTCAAATGGCAGTACCATAGCTGAGGCCAAGCCAGCTGCCAGGCATGGAGTGAGCAAGGCTTCTAGTCCCTAGCCTGTTAATTTCACCGATGAAATCTCTTGCTGTGAAGGTAAGTTTTGTTTAAGTTGAATTTAAGATTTATGATTGAAATAAATAATAACCGTTTTCAGCCACTAAGTTTGGGGTAGTTGGTTATACACAACAAATAACAGGGAATGTCTATGGTCTTGGATTGGTGTGTTCATCTTACATTAGGGAAATGGGCACTAAAGGTAAAGTTATTTGTTCAAAGTCATGTTATTTTTTATTTCTATTCATTGCTGCCATTCCAAAATTTAGTTACTCCAGGGGAATATTACAGGAATCGATCGGGCATTGTTATGGCAGACTTGATTTAGGAGCATCTTCAAAATTTAGTTAATGCAGTGGGATACTATAGGGATTGATTGGATATTGTTATGGAAGCCTTGATTTTTAGTGATATGTTATTTATAATTTATTAAAGCTTGACTGAGGATTCAGAAAAGCAAAGTCAACCTCAAGCTATAGAGATCAGGCAGTGGTAACATACATCTTTAATCCCAGCAGCCAGAAGATAGGAGATGGTGGTACACACCTTTAATCCTAGGACTCAGGATTAAGAGATAGACAAATCACTGTGAGTTCAAGGCCACCCAGAACTACACAAGAGTGAATTAGTCTAAAAGAGAATTATAGCTCACACCTTTAATCCCAACATTAGGGAAGCATGTAAGACAGAAGCAAGGTCTCAGTAGAGGCATTCATTCTCCAACTACACTGAAGATAGGGACATTCATTCTCCAACCACACTGAGGAAAGGTTACAGTCTGAAGCTTGACGAGAGCTTGTGGAGACAGGACTAGCCTCAGCCCATTCAGCTTGAGGAAGAGAGAGGTAAGAAACTAATGACTGGCTGCTTTGCTTTTCTGATATTCATTCAGCTTGAAGCTTGAACCATAGTTTTCAGTTTCTAGGCCTTTTATTTTTAATGTTACATTTTGGTGCCCATGAAAAATCGTCTTTTGAGGTAAAGGCCCAGGCATGACCCAAGCCTGAGCAGCAGGAGGGATTCCCTGACTGAGTTTCTCCTGCCTGAGTCCCTTCCTGACCAACTAGGTTTTCTTCTCAAATCTTTGAGCAAGTGTGAGAATTTTCAGTTGTAGCTTTTCTAAACAGTCTTCAGCTGCCCCCCAAACTTGGGAGACTTTCAGGCTTTCCTAGAGCCACTCTCCTCAGGCTGAACTTCGCGGTCAAGGCCACAAGCTGGTTCTATACCTCACAGTTCACTGACATTGTTGGTAGATTTGGTGAGTTTATTGAGAATTCTTAAAGGAAGGGATTAGTAAAAAAAAGTTTTTTCCCCCACACTAAAAAATGGAAAACACTATAAAATGGAGAAAATTAGATCTGCATATGGTTACTTAATAGATGGTTTAAAAATGGAACATGAAGGGATAATCAAATTAACACAGGGTTTGATATGCTGTTAATTGTTATTTTGGTAATCTTTGTTGTGCTTTTGATAATCCTTGCTTATCTCTAAAAAAGTTGGTTGATACAAGTGCTAAGGTGCAGACCTTAGAAAAGCTTATGAAAACAGATTATAGAGATGCTCAAACCCACACTGAGAAATTAAATGGAGAAACAAATTCAGTGTTGCATTTTCAGGTTAAAAAGGAACATGCTAAGGTCTTATGAGAGTCACCTTTAATATATCCAGTAACCTTACAGGAAGTACCAAAATGAAAAAGAAATGGAAATTCAAGGAAGCTGCAGTCTCAAATGGTATCCATTAACCATTTGTGAAGCAGATGATAAACACGAGGCTTGTTGGTAATAGGGTTATCCCTACAGATTGGGTCGATGTGATTAAAGCTGTCCTAGTGCCTAGGCCACAATTACAATGGACTTCCTGGTTCAGAGAAGATGCTAAGAATATTGAACAAAAGTCTAAAGCTAGAGGTATAGATATCTTCCAAGATCAAATTCTTGGAGAAGTAGATTATGTTACTTTAGAAAGGCAAAGTCAGTATGACAATCATCTCTTAGGCTTAATCCATGCAGCAGTTTTGAAATCTTGGGACAGAATTGGAGAAGCAGGAAAGAAAATTGAATCATTTACAAAAGTCATACAGGACCCAAAGGAAGCATTCAGAGATATCTTACAAAAACTGTCATTAGCTGTCAATAGCATAGTATCAGACTCAGATGCTAGAAAAATAATAATTGAAACAATGGCTTTTGAAAATGCTAATGTCCAATGTAAAAGGATAATTAGGCCTTTAAAAGCAAAATCATCACCTTTGGAGCATTGAATCAGAGATACAATTAATATTGACATTCATGAAGATGATACATGGATAGGAGAGGTGATTTCAAGAGGTTTAAAGAAAAATCGTAATGTCAAATGTTTTAATTGTGGTAGACAAGGTCACCTGAAAAGGGACTGTAAACAAGGAATTCTAGAAGCAATTCTTTTTATAAATATAATCCAAACAGAATGCCCCTCCCTTCCAGATTATGCAAAAGGTGTGGCAAAGGCAGTCACTGGACAAAGGAATGTAGACTGACAAGGGATTATCAAGGCAATCTTGTGCCTTCAGGACATGCCTTGAGGGACCTACCAAAAGCCCTTATGCCAAAACTGGTTCATTTGCTTCCTGCCAGTGTGGACAAAACTCCTTCACAGAACAATTAAATAACCTAATGCCTATTGAAAGAAAACATATTGTTTTGGATGAAAAAAGAGTTTTAGAAGCTCAAATAAATTTAGAAGTCATAGATCAAAACTGATAAGGATTAAATTAGGAACTTGCTTAAAGTTAGGGTTAGGGAAGGCTTTTGTTTTTGTCTTTCCAGGAAAATAAAACAGCCAACTTGAAGAATAAGCATCCAAAGAGGAAGGAGAACTACCCAAAGAATTTACCAAGAAAAGAAATAATCTGACCTAATGTGATCTTTGAAGTCTCCAAAAAGAAGATTGAATCCAAGCTGATTAGAGGTCACATACTTCTTAAATCCCACCATTTGGGAGGCCCAAGCAAGCAGATATCAATGAGTTTGAGGGAAGTCTGATCTACAGAGTAAGTTTCAAAGCAAGTTTCAAGACAGCCAGGACTGTTAACACAGAAGCTGTCTGGAAAAACAAAACAAAAGAAGATGGAACTCTACAACAGTTTCACCAGGACTATGATAACACCATTAAGCTAAACAACAATGACTAAAGATAGACTTTAGACTATAAACTGCTCAGAACAATTTCAAGTGGCCAGCAAAGATGATCCAGTCTCACAGGCATTGCTCAAAATAATTCTGAGGAGGCTAGCTGAGATGATCCAGCCTCACAGACTACTCTAGCCAGGGCTTGAGACAAGCCCTGCACTTTCCCATTATGCAGAGACTGAACAAAAATGATACAACTTGACAGTTAACCCAAAATCTTTCTTTTCAGGATCCCATAAAGATGCAGTTGACTTAGTTGACCATGAGGGCCTCACCCTCCCTGGGAAAAGGAGTGGGAATTGGGGGAGGGGGTTGGGGGAATTGGTGGAAGGGTATGAGAGGAGGGGAGGGAGAGGGAGAGGGAACTGGGAATGACTTGTGAAGCAACCTTGTTTCTAATTTAAAAATAAAAAAATCAATTCCTAAAAAAAAAAGAATTAATAAACAACTGGAAACTACTTAAAACAAACAAGCAAAAAAAGGTTCAGTTGACCCCAGACAGCAGAAAATAATTTTAAGAACATGATGCCAACAGTCCCAAGAGGTAGGGTAGGTGTTTCATTTTTGTTTGTTTTTATTGTTACTTTGCCATTTGATGGGTTATGGATATTTGTAATTGTTTAGGGAGATTGGTTGCAAAATGTTGCCAGTTAAAGTTAGGAAGAAAGTTGAACAAGGGGATTAGCTGCAAGGTTCTTGTTTCAAAAAGAAGGATACAGATACCAAAAGATAAAAGGGTAGATTATTGAATCTACTCTGAAAAGAACAGAGGGAGAGGATACGGATAAGACACAAGATAGATTACTGAATCTACTTCTAAAAAGTATAGATATGATGAGATAAAAAGATTACAGTCTGAGGTTTGGTGAAAGCTCGTGGAGACAGGATCAGCCATTCAGCTTGAGGTAGAGGTAGCAGCTAGTGGCTTGGCTGCTTTACTTTTCTGATATTCAGCTTGAAGCTTGAACCCCAATATCAGTCTGGGTTCTTGTATTCATCTGTGTTACACTGATTTAGGACCATCTCAAAGCTGTCTGAAAGGGTGATGTGCATTGCACTCACGATACATGCTTCAGCAGAAAGGAGAAACTATATTTCACATGTTTCTAAGAAAAAAGGAACCAAAGGACTTTTATTAGGAAACCAGTATCTACAACTGAGACGTCAGAGAACTAAGTTTTCAGATTAAGAGAAAATGAGGATACTAGATTACCAAGTGTAGGGCAGAAAAAAGTTACAACCTCATAATTCTGTTATATACAGTTAATTATGTATTCTATAAATAATAATAACTTTTATGTGATTATATTTAAAATTATAATCTTGGCACTATGTGAAAGAGAAGATTGTCTTTCTAGAATTTGGATAGATGACTAGTATTTGGTCAGATTCACATGCTAATTCATTCTACTCATGTGGAACACTCGTACGCACACTCATTCATACAAGAAATATAACAAACTAACACCGTCACCTCCATCACCACTACAAACCTAAATCAGGGAGCTTAATTTAAAGAGGTTTAGAGTAGTGCTGCTGGAGACTTAAGCTACAAAAGCAAATCCTTGTTTCAGAACATTCAGAGTAACTAAAAATCTCTATTCTAATCCAGACCAACCATAATTATTGGACACCATTGAGAGTTAAATGCCATAGAATGTAAGATCCTTGTTTATTTCAGTGATATTAAAGTGTATATAATTGTTTTCATCTTAAAATAGATAAAGTAGAACAATTTGGATGTAAGAACTTGGGAATGGAAACTAAGCAGGTATTTACTGATCAAAGAATCGTTGACTACTGCGTTAGGTACAATGTTATGTGAGTTGCCGTGATGGGGTAACAAGAATGGATATGAGTGTACAACAATTGCTGTTAGCAGTTGCGCATATTTCCTAGGGCTTTTGTAACCAATATCATAAATTTAGAGACTTAGGACATCATAAATCTTTTCTTTTTGATCTGCAGTCCAAAAGTCAGAAATTCAGGTGTTACTAGTGTCATGATCTTTCTCATGGTGATTGTCTTTTGTCACGTCTGCTGCGCGGCCTGTGTCTGAGAATGTGCGGAGGGTGTCGGGGATTGACAACACAGAGACTTGTTCAATGATGTAAAGAAAACTTTAAGCAGGCCCCAAAAAGGTTCAAGAAAAACTTCCTAAGAAAGGCTCCCTCCAGAGAAGCTTCTGCTCTCTCCCCTACCCTGGCTGGTTCTGCTCTGACACCAGAGGTGGATGTGTGTGGGTTCTGAAGGTGCGGTTAGTCTTTGGACAAGGTCGAGGTCAGGGCGGTTTCCGTGGGAAGGCCTTTTCCAGGAACTTATTGTATCGTTTTTAGTAAACATGTTTTTACTAAACATTGTCTTACAGCTGCCTATTCCCAGGCAGAAGGGGAAGTGGGTCTCTGCTCAAGGTCTGGTGTTCCCACAGTCTTTTCTCATCTTTCTTTGCTTCTGATTGCTCAGATATTCTTTGGTTTATACATTAAGTATTTCTGTTTATTCAGTTGCCATTAGAGGTTGTTTCTGTATTCATATAGCATTTCCCTCTTCTTATAGCAATTCTGGTTATACTGAATTAAATTTTCCTCTAACAACCTCCACTTGGTTACTTTGTAAAATCCCTTTGATAATTGATATTGTCAACTTGACATGATCTAGAATTACCTGGGAGACAAATTTCTGTATAGGTCTATGAGGGGGTGTCTAGCTTGAGTTAAATGGGGAAGAAAGCAGCATAGTCGTGAGCAGTACCATTCTATCGGCTGGGGTCACAGACTAAATTAAAAGGGGCAGGCGAACGGAATACTAGCATTTATTGCTGTCTGCTTCCTGACTGAAGATACACTATGACCACCTACATCATGCTGCTGTTGCTATGATTTCTCAGCTGTGATGAACAGCACAGGAATACAATTCTATTTCCAGATAAAGTTGTAGGAACTAGGGATTAGGACTTCAATATGTATTTTTGGTATGTGCCATTCAACTCATAAACACTGTTTTAAGTCCATTTACTATATACTGTAATCTATATATTGTATAGATTAAGGCCACAGGACACGTTACAGCTCATATATTGTAACTATAATAGACTATAGCAGAATATCACAGCTTAGATAGTTTATAGACAATGGGAGTGTATTGTCTGGAAGCTGGAAAACCCAGGGGTGCAGTGCTAACACATGGTGATGGCCTCATACCAGGCATGCTGGAAGGGCAAGTGAGGAAGCATGAGATGGAGACAAGTGAAGGGAATTTGCTCTTAGTAACAAACCTCCTTTGATAATAACATCAATGCCTCCGTTAATGCAGTATTCTTATGGTCTGTCACCTTATTTAAAGCCCTCACTTCTTATACTGTGACAAAGCAATTAAGTTTCAGCATGAGTTGACTATTTGAATTATAGTACACACTGTAACTCTTATGTGTGAAGTGTCTCATTTCTACTTTCCAGGTTGTCTCCTGCGTCTTACTTCCTATGCTCATATGTTTACTTCTCTAAAACCTATAATCTTGGCCTGTGTAGAATGCTCAAGTCGGATAGGCTAAGGCCACAGGACACTTTACAGCTCAACCAAGGTATCGTTTTCTTTAGGTGCATGTCTGGTCGGGCGCTTCTGTCTGAGGTCTGATGAAACACCCATTCTGCGGCATTGTCTTTACTCGCTTATCTGTGTCGTTATCACCTACACTGGATGGTGAAGCAGTGGAAGGCAGAACCTTCCTTCAGGTCTTATCATCATGCTCACTGTGCTTAGCATCAGGGTTAGTATTTGGTAGTAAATGTTTAGTAGTGAAAATGAATTGTGAATGAAATTTGATAGAACATATAGGCCAATATATAAAAGAGGTAAAATATTACTTGAGATTTTATGTGTAGGTAGCTGAGAAGGGAAGACAGTTCATGGGAAAGTATTTTGAGTCTAAGTTGAAGAAATTATTGGAAAAAAAACACACATGATAGAGAATGCACTATGGTAAACTCTTTAAAGGGTATGATATATCTTTTGTGATCCTAATTATTAGTTTTGTGCCCCAAATTAAAAAGGTAATAAATTCATCATTACTAGCTACAGTGCATAGCGAATGTTTCCATATCTCTATGATGATCTTTCTATTGATTAAGTAAAGAGACAAAAGAGAGGGGATGGAGATGGCTAATTGGTGAGGGCACTTGATGCCCTTCCAGAGGACCTGCCTTTGTTTCCTATTGTCCATGTCAGGCATGTCAGAACTGCCTATAACTCCAGCTCTGGAGGATCTAACATCCTCTTCTGGCTTCTGTGTACATTTGAATAAACACAGTAGGAGACACACACACACACACACACACACACACACACAGAAAGAGGGAGGGAGGGCAGAAGGGAAGGAGGTAGGAAGGGAGGGAAGAAGAGAGAGGGGGAAGGGAAGAGAGAGAAAATGGTGTGGGCTTTTGAAAACTGCTAGTGACATACCTCTTCCAACAAGGTGACACCTCCTAATCCTTCCCAATCAGTTCACCAATTTGGAGCAAACATTCAAGCATATGAGCTTATGAAGGTCATTCTCATTCACATCACCACAACTAGGTCACAAGTACCTATTTGGGGATTGTCAAGGTAGCAGCAGATTGGTTTTTAGAGGAACTGATATAGATGAAAATCTTAGCGAACATAAGAGACAGTGATTGAATCAGTGAAGGAAATGAAGAGGCAGTCACAGGAGGCATCATCTGGATAGTAGTAGCACCATAGAATTCAAGAGAGGAAATAATTAAGATATCATTAACTGCCTCAAGTTAGGAAAAGGTAGAGAAGAGTGAGAAAAATTCACTAGCTGAAGCCTCAGATGTAGTCATCTTCCATGAGGAATAGCTCAGTGGAGTATAGGTAGAATAAGTCTACGTTCATGTGTTTAACAAGCAATTTGATGGCAGTTCAGTCGCAACGACAGGTGTGATGTGCAGATCTTGTTTAGTAAATAAACGAAGAGAAATTGAATAGAAGATTGGAAAATCAGTAAGATAGCAAACCTTACTGATGTGCTTTTGAATGTGAGATGTATTTTGACAAGTTTAGTGTTTAAGAGCTTGAGTGTTTGATTTCCAATCCAGGATAGCATTGAAACAATGACAGCAATTAAGTTACAGGGCCAGAGAAGTTATATGGCTTAGAGGAGTGTCATCCTAGCTCTAGACTGGTGACTAGTGTTAGGAAAGGGGAGTGGGGGGGAGGGGAGGTGTATGCAGTGGAGCAGAAATTGTCCAGTGGGAGAGCAGAATCACATTCAGGAAGAAGAATTACTCTAGTTTTGTGCCATTGTGGCAATTTCTCAAAGATACGACTTGAGGGGAGAAAAATCACTTTGGTTCATGGTTTCCATCTATCAAGATAAGTAAGGTGTGGCGGATCAGCTTAGGTCATAGTGGTGGAAGCATAGGATTGAGGCTGTTTACATTATGGCAGGTCAAAACGTAGAGAACCAGTCAGCCAGTGTCCAGGGACAGCATATTCTAAGGGTTCCTCCCATCCCCAGCAACTTACTTCCTTCTCCTAGGCCCTGTCCTCCAAAATTCATAGAACTTCCCCAAACATACCCACCAGCTGGGGTCAAATGCTCAATACATGAACCTGTGGAAAACATTTCAGATTCAACCCACAACAGACACTTCTGCTCATGTGAAAGACACATGGGAAACAACGGCTTAAGAGAGGAAACCTTGCTCTTAGCTCACAATTGCAGGTGTATCAGTCCATGGCCACTTGACTCCATTAGTGGCAAGGCAGAGAGAGTATCATGGTGACAGAGCATATGGCAGGCGATTGTTTACCTCATGGCAACTGAAAAACAGGAAGTAGAGGACACGCCTCCTCCTGCTTTTGTTCTGTATGGGCTGCTACCCATTGGATGGTACTGCCCACATTCATGGAGGGTTTCCCCTGACTTCATGTACCATTTGCCTCCTACCTTTATAAATACCCTTTCAAACATTTCCCAAATCATGATTTCCTAATCTCCTATGCATCTCTCAACGTAATCACAGGAAGTAGGGACCAACTTACACATTTAAGGAAGAGGAAGCTGCAGGTTCAGAAAAGAAACTTGGGTCTTCTGGGTCCTAATGAAAACCCATCTAAACTGCTTGAAAGAGCTGTGCTATTGGTTTCTCATTTCTTCAGGCTGTAAGGAATCTCATGTCACCATTACTGATTTCCAGTACAGTACAGGTTTGTAGACAAGGAGTTATTGTCACATTATTCAAGGGTGTTGCTGACCAGAGAATTGAATAGCATCCCTTCTGGGGAATCAGTTTTCTTCTCAATTTCTAGAACTAATTTGGCTGTTTTGCAAATAGGGATGGAGAAATGTAGATCCTAGCTGTTGCTTCCCTGGGGTCATCATTAGCCAGACCAGCTGGCTAACAAGCTAAGAAGCCTGTGGCTATAGAAGCCAACCTCACTGAAGAAAGATGGATTATACAGATAAGCTTCTTTTCAACTTCATTTGCTGAAATCATGCCTTGGCTCTTTGAATTAGCTCTTGCAGAAATATCAGATTGAATCATTTAATCTTCTCAGTCAATACCTTATCACAGTTTGTTTAAATGTCCTCTCCTATGTGACTTGTTTGGGTCTGTTGAAACAGTGGTGCACACTATACTCCCTACATGTGAAGGCTTTTTCACTGTGGATATTCAGTATGCTCCACTTTGTACCTGTAGAATAAATCACAACACAGATACTGAGAATAGAAAAATGGTCTGCAGTCCTGGGCATCCCATTACTGAAGGGACAACTCAGGATGCTGAGACAAATAGTAAGTTGGGAGTTTGATGAAGAAATATCTGTCTATATACAAATATTGATCTTCCTCTCCAAAAATATTTTTTCTCTTTCACTGAAGCTTGTGTGACAGAGATGAATATGTATATAGTATGCATATACATGTTATATATACGTATGTCAGAATTCATGAGGCATACTTAGAAAACACAATCACAAAGACAATAGATGCATGAATTGAAGAAGAGGGAGAAATATGTGACAAAGACATTGAAATATTTATTAAATTTTTGAAGAGGTTATTGAGCTGTTTTTCCCTGACCTTATCTTTTGTCTCCTACACTGTTATGCAGTTTGTACATTATTATTCTAGTCAGCACCACAAAACCCGAGGCAGCCCATTTAGAAATCTCTCTTAACATATTAAACTGAATAGCAAATAGATAATTTCAGTCATAATTCACAGCCAATAAAATCCTTCCAGAAGCCAGCAGACTCTCAGAATCTTTGAAGCCTTCCTCTTTAACTACAGAATTCTAGAGGATATTAAAATCAAATTCAGGAAATTC
The DNA here is from genome assembly GCF_017639785.1 of Mesocricetus auratus. NCBI lineage: Eukaryota > Metazoa > Chordata > Mammalia > Rodentia > Cricetidae > Mesocricetus > Mesocricetus auratus. Next base: position 4,717,482 of record NW_024429228.1, on the reverse strand, counting down.
TGTGAGTGACATAGGTGAGGAAGCATTTCAAGGTCTTTCAAAACCATAAAAATAGGTACAGAGCTGTTCTTCAGGTGTGGTTCAGTGTGGGGACACCAGACCTTGAGCAGAGACCCACTTCCCCATCAGCCTGGGACCAGGTAGCTGTAACACAATGTTTACTAAAACATGTTTACTAAAAACAATACAATGCCCGGGGCAGTAAGTTCCTGAAAAGGGCTTGCCCACGGGAACCGCCCTGTCCTCGACCTTTTCCAAAGACTAACTGCCTCTTCAGACCCACCCACCTCCACCTCTGGTGTCAGGGTATATAATAACCAGCCAGAGTAGGAATAAAGGAGAGCCTTCTTGAGGAGCCTTGGGTGTTGTCAATCCCGGACACCCTCTGCACATTCTCGGACACAGGCTGCGCAGTGGGCCTGGCAGTTCAGAATGTGTCACTCTTTGTTCTAAACAGTAGGTAGAAACTACTCTTAGTTAGACCACCTTCTAAAAACACTCTGTTATCACAACAAGACATCAGGAAACAGAAGTCATAAGGGGGAAAAGAAAGGAGATCAGAGCAAAGGCATCAGTGAAAGAATGAAGGGCTGGGTTGTGGTGGCTCACACCTTTAATCCCAGCCATTGGGAGGCAGAGGCAAGCAGATCTCAGCCACCCTGGTCTACAAAGTGAGTTCCAGGAGGAATCCTGTCTTGAAAAACAAACAACAAAAAAGACTGAAGAATGATAGAATTTACAATGGTCATATATTTAGAGAGTTCACAGTCTAGAAAAGAATTTACAGACTTATTTTAGAGAAAGGCATTGACTGAATTGTCTGAAAACAAAAAACAAAACAAAAGCAAGAACCAACCAGTTTCTTCTGTTAAACACACACACACACACACACACACACACACACACACACACACACATAAATAAAACTTCAAGAGTTCGGCTCAATGCTTAGCTGTGAATCTCTGCTTCTTCCATCAGCTACTGGATGAAGGCTCTATGATGGTATTTAAGGTAGTCATCAATCTCATTATAGGGAAGGGCATTTCAGGTAGCCTCTCCAATATTGCTTAGATTCTTAGGTGGGGGATCATCCTTATGGATCCCTGGAGATTTCCCTAGCCCACAATGGCTCTCCTTCTCTGTTCTTCCCCCAACTAAACCTTCCTGATCCCTCATGTTTTCCTCCCCATCTCTTTCCCCTTCCTCTTTCTCCTACTTCCCCCACCCCTGTGCTCCCAGGTTACTCAGGAGATCTTGTCCCTTTCCCCTTCCCCGGGGGTGGGGACATGCATGTCTCTTTTAGGGTCTTCCTTACTTCCTGTCTTCTCTATTGTGGATTTTAGGCTGGTTACCCTTTGCTTTATGTCTAATATCCACTTACGAGTGAGTACATACCATGTCTTTCTTTCTGTGTCTAGGTTACCTCACTCAGGATGGTTTCTTGTACTTTAATCCATTTGCCTGAGAATTTCAAGATGTCATTGTTTTTTTCCTCTGAGTACTCCATTGTGTAAATGTACCACATTTTCTTTATCCTTTCCTCAGTGAGGGGCATCTAGGTTGCTTGCAGGTTCTCTCTATTGCAAATGATGCTTCTATGAACTGATGTCCTTGTGCTATGAATGGACATCCTTTGGGTATATACCTAAGAGTGGAATTGCTGGATTTTGTGGTAGACTGATTTCCATTTTCCTGAGAAACCACCATACAGATTTCCAAAGTGGCTGTACAAGTTTGCACTCCCACCAGCAGTGAAGGAATGTTCTTCTTTCTCCACATTCTCTCCAGCAGGTTTTAGTTTCTTGAGTTCTTTGTATATTTTGGAGATCAGTCCTCTGTCAGAAGTGGGGTTAGTGAATATCTTTTCCCATTCTGTGGGCTGTCATTTTGTCTTGTTGCCTGTGACTTTGCTTTACAGAAGCTTCTCAGTTTCAGGAGGTCCCATTTATTAATTGTCGATCTCAGTGTCTATGCTACTGGTGTTATTGTCAGAAAGTGGTCTCCTGTGCTAATTCATTCAAGGGTGCCTCCCACGTTTTCTTCTAAGAGGTTTAGTGTGACTGGATTTATGCTGAGGTCTTTGATCCATTTGGACTTAAGTTTTGTGAATGGAGATAGATATGGATCTATCTGCAATCTTCTGCATGTCAGCATCCATTTGTTGAAGATGCTTTCTTTTTTCCATTGTGTAATTTTAGCTTCTTTGTCAAAAATCAGATGTTCATAGTTGTGTGTATTAGTATCGGGTCTTCAGTTCAATTCCATTGATCTACCTGTCTGTTCTTGTGTCAATACTAAGCTGTTTAAATTACTATCGCTCTATAATACTGCTTGAAGTTAGGCATGGTGATGCTTCCAGAAGTTCCTTTTGTAGAGAGGGATGAGTGATGAACAAAGGGGTCAAGATCATGGTGTGAAAACCCACAGAAACAGCTGACTTGAGCAAATGGGAGCTCATGGACCACAGTCTGACAGATGGCAAACTAGCACAAGAGCTAACCAGACCCCCTGAATGTGGGTGTCAGTTGGGGGACTGGACAGTCTATGAGACCTCTGGCAGTGGAACCAGTATTTATCCTTAGTGCACAAGTGGGCTTTGGGAGCGTAGTCCCCATGGAGGGATACTCTCTCAGCCTAGATACATGGAAAAGGGTTTAGGCCATGCCACAAATGATGTGACAGATTTTGATGATCCCCCATGGGAGGCTTCACCATCTCTGAGGAGTGGATGGGGGTGGCATGGCCAGTTGGTAGGGGGAAATGGGAGGATAGGAGGATGAGAGAACTGGGATTGGTATGTAAAAGAAGATTGTTTTTAATTTAAATGAAAATTGATTATAAATAAAACTCATTCTCCATTAAAATATCTAATGACTCATTCTGCCAATATTTAAGATTCACCTGCTTTGTTAGCCAAGTCAAACTTGTCATGAATTTACATTGAACCAGCATGAAACCATCCCCTGGGGTGCAATCATTCTTGGATATGAAGAATATAGCTGGGTAATTACTTTTAAGAGACTATAATTTCTTTATCCTTCATTGTATATACCTTAATCATCTTTCCTCTAAACCCTTCAAAGTTCATCATATAATAAAAATATTAGCTTGGTTCTTACCTATGATTATATGAGGATCATCCTTCCCTATTGTATTCTGAGAAGAAGTTGCATACACTTCAACAGTTTCCAACCCTTTTTTTTCCTTCCAAAAATATGTGATGGTGAAGTTCTCATGTACAACAGAATGCTAGAATTGAAATGTCTGCCAAAATACAGAAATATATCTGCTGAAGCATTCTGAGGGCACAGATCATTCCTTTGCATAACTTTCCAAGGAGCAGGCAATTCTGGAACCGCTCACCCACACAAAGGTCATCAAAGGGTAGAGAGTGGAGATGGCTTCAGTATCTACAGGGGTTTCTTTGGGAAGAGCTTTGCTAAGTCTTACCTTCTCTTTTGGGGGGTGGTTAGGCAAGTATTTCTTTCTTCCTCTAAAATCAAGAGAAAGGAAACTTAGCAGATGGCACAGGGAACTTGATATGTGTCCTCTGTGGTTAGGATGAATGGCTGAATGGTAACTGATGATTACATGGAAAACCTAAGTGGCAAGACCAGTATGCTAGCTGCTCTGACCACAGGAATGAAGAGGTGGCTGTGTTGCTCTGTCTCTCTTTCCAGTATTTCCTGAGCAAGGATACTGAGAATATTTGCCACAGACCAGATGTGGGACATGCAAGGGAAAGCTGCCCTAGACTCTGAGTCTCAAACTGTTGTTAGAGTCTATTTCTCTGTATCTGTTTCTCAGCATAGCTTTTCTCAGTCAGTCCCACTCTTTGTGATGTCAGAATTACTGTAATTGATCCCTTGAGCAAATCCTTCTAGATGGAGCAGATGCCCATGTGATTAATAACAGAGTCATGCAAGAGGAAGCAAGGGTATGGTTGCCAGGAGGACCAGATATTAATGGTCTATACACTTACCATTCCTCTAAGTCTTATGCTACATACCAAAGTTCTAGACTTGTTCAACCTACATGGCTCTTTTAAGAAGCCCTGCTACCAAACAATTAAATGGTATTTTACAAGCAGCTGACTGTGGTGGTGACATGGACGTAGAAACTCCGTGGAGTTATGGCAATAAACATGGCTCCCACCAGTAGTTCTGCCATGAAGCTAGACTCTCAGAAAGCCAAGGAAAAGGGCAGGGCCAGCCGCTGCTTTAATCTTAGCCATGCTGTTTAGCAGATTAAAGACTCATGTGGTCAGAAAAAGATGGAGAAACACAGTAAGGACTGATTCAGATAAAAAAACCCCTCTAGGTGGTGTAAAGTGTGTTTAAAAATATAGGTACACTTGGGGAAAAAAAGAAAAAGGATAAAGTCCTTAAGAAAGAAATAGAGTAGCTAGGTGTGGTGACACACACCTTTAATCCCACAGCACTCAGGAGGCAGAGGCAGGCAGATCTCTGATTTCAAGGCCACCCTGGTCTACAGTGTGAATTCCAGGACAGCCAAAAATACACAGAGAAACACTGTCTCAAAAATAAATAAATAAAAGAAATAGTGTTTAAAGAAAAGCCGCGTAAAGATGGAAAATACACAGAGAGTATGGATACTGTATATTATTGTGTTGTCTTTAAGTTGTTTGGCTGCTGAGAGAGGAGCAACAGCTGCTAAAAGACATTTGATTATAAATGCTGCTGTATTATCTAACCTACATATTTTGAAAATGCCTTGACTTCAAAATTTAAGTCTAAGGACATGTTACTTTGGGAGAGAGGTTCTACTTTTGTTCCCACAAAAAATGAAAAGCTGCGGATTCCTTCCAGACTAGTATGGTTTGATCAAGCAAGACCCCCTGAAGCAGTGGCCCAGGTGATCCAACATCCAAAACAGATGTGATGATGCAGCCTCACAGACTATGACAGCCAGGATTTGGACAATGTTCTGGATTTCCTCAGGATTCCCTTGGGATTCACAGCACCCTCAAACAGCAGGAAGCAGTTTGGATAGAACTATTCCCACATCCTCAAATATTGTCTATGAATACTTGTTTTCATTTAACTGGGCTGGTTATAAATGATTAATGATCACAGTCAATCTAATTCTAAAAATAAAAAAGAAGGGAATTGTATATATAAATGAATACTTTGCATTGTCATGGATTTTGGTTTACTGATATAAATTTAAGGTCAATTTTGTTATATGTATATTTCTATTCTTGTTTAGTTATTGTGCTTATACAACTCATTTAAAAATATAATGTATAATTAAATGCAGATTATAGATAGTCACCTATTATAGTCAAAAATCATAGTTATGTTAGTTAGATTTTCTAGATACAGAGAGCTATATTTCAAATGGATAGATATTCTTCAAACCTTTCAAAGACCTATGTAATATGTCATTTAAAATGGTTTGTTAACTTAGGGCCTTTCATGACAATGAGACAAAACTGCTCCTGGCAACACCAATTATGTCAGAGAGAAAGATGGGCATCAAAGAAGCCCCTTATGGAGGTTGCTTTCAATATGGCAAGACTAGACATTAGGACAAGAAACTGCTCTTCTTGAACATTTGACTGTATGCATGCAGTACCCACAGAAAAGTGACTGCTGAACTTTCCGAAACAAGATAGGACAGCCCTTCAGGGTTCCTGCTTCATGGAAGAGTCTGCCAGACATTCTGCAGGACACAGAAAAATGACTGAAAAACTGCCAAGACAGGTGGGGCAGACTCAAATTTCCTGCTTTACGGAGAAGTCTGCCAGATACCCTAGGCCTATAGGCTGAAGATGGATGCTCCAATGTTACAGAAAAACTGTGAGTAACTGTCCAGGCAGTCAGATATCTCTGTCACTTCTAGAGTTTGGGAAGTTGCTTACAATGTAATTCCTATTTACTTAGATAATATTATATCCTTCTGGGGTCTTTGAAGTTAAAACCTTCCTTTTTATTTAGATAGAAAAGAGGAGATGATGGGGGAGGTATCCTTCTGTATACTGTGAATATATTTGCCTCTTATTGGTTGGTGAATAAATGCTAATTGGCCAGTAGTCAGGCATGAAGATAAGTGAGGCTACCAGACTAGGAGAATGCTGGGAAGAGGAACACATAGAATGAGTCTCAGGGGAGACGCCAAAGGAGTAACATGTCAGAGCATTACAGGCTAAGCCACAGACTCATGACAATACATAGTTTAATATAAATGGGTTAATAATTAAGAGAGAGCTAGCCAATAAGAAGCCTTAGCCACCAACCAAACAATTTATAATTAATATAAGCCTCTGTGTGCTTATTTGGGATTAAGGGGCTGCGGAACCAGGTGGGACAGAAACTCTGTCTTCACACAGGTGGCGTGCTGTGCCTGGCATTTTACATGGGTTCTGGGGATTTGAACTCACTTCTTCATGCTTGCACATGAAGCACTTTGTGAATGGAGTCATCTCACCAGCACAATGCAGAGTATTTTGAGTGAGTTAATGGGTGTACTTTCATGAGGTATTCATAGGGTTTTATTTTTCCTCCCCTGGGAGTACTCTTTCATGATCAAATAAGTTTACGAAATTTAAGTGTAAATAATTTTAAGTGGTTTCTTACTGTAGATGGTTCCTGAAGCTTTATTAAACATTTAGATTACCTACTGTTAGTTTACTAAATAGGGCCTATTGCATGTCTCCTTCCTTCTTTTCGATTCAAAGCTTCTATTTTGAGGGGAGTATGTCTCAGGAACTGTTGCTCTGTGTCTTGGAATTCAGATGATGTAGTCCAAGGTCCTTCTTTTATGGATAAAGAGACTAAGGATCAGGGAGATTCATTGGCTTATGTAAAGTCCCACTGTAGGCATTTGTAGGAGTCAGGTCATTCATGAAAGTCATCTAAGACTGCCTACCACATCTTTACATGATTAGTCAAATCAACACAGAAAATTGTGTAGAGTGTAAATTACAGATCAGGGTTTGGAATAAATACAGCATCCTTTGGAAATTTCCATTTTTGATAAAAATACCACAACAAAAAAAATTTCAGATGCCACAATTCACAAATGCCATCATACCTCCACCCACACCCAGATCAAAACAAAAATGCAGACAATTTAGTTTGTCTGGGAGAGGAAGGAGCCAGGCAAGACATGTCCAAAGGAAAGTCTGACATTTGTTTCCTTAACTTGATTGCTCTGCTTTTGTTGGAGTTTCTCATTTGTGGGAACAAATGAGATCGTCTGAGGCTAGACTCTGTGAGTTCAGTCTCAGCTTTGGGACTTGGTGGAATGTTGTAAATAAGTGCATGACTTTGGAATCCTGCAGCTGAGGGTTGGAAACCTCCCTCAGGATTTAGAGCTCCTGTGACATTTAGTACATCACATTGAACTTCTCAACGCCTCTTTCTTTTCACCTGAAGCTAGAATTACTGCTACTTTCACTCACAGGGCTGTTAAGACAGGTAATAAACATTGCCACTCACCAGCAAAAGTGTGGTACATTTACACAATGGAGTACTACTCAGTGGTAAAAAGCAATGGCATTTTGAAATTTACAGGCCAATGGACAGAACTAGAGAACGCCATCCTGAATGAGGTAACTCAGAAAAAGAAATATAAAATATACTCACCCATAAGTGGATATTAGATGTTAAGCTAAAGATAACCAGAGTAGAGGCTACAACCCCAGAGAACCTAGGTAATGAAGAGGACCCTAAGACATACATGGTTCTGCCTAGTAAGGGGAAAAAGACAAGTTCTGAGTAAATTGGAAATGTGGAAGAGGAGAGGGGAGGAAGAAAGAGGAGTGAGAAAAATGTATAGCTCAATTAAAAAAATGTAAAAAAAACCCAAACATTCTAAAAGTTACTATTTTAAGGTTAAAAAAAAACTAATGAGTGTTAATTAGAGAGTTTGGTGAAAAGTCAAAGGTTTTAAGGTTTCAAGATTGATTGAAAATCTAACTTATGAGGGTATGCTAAAACCGCAAACCATGCCTTCTAACTGGGTGTTGAACACACCATGTAGAAAGAAAGCACCAAGTCTACACTTATTTCCCAACCCATTTACATTTCAATCACTTAGGGTTTTATCTGTAGATGTGCATTAAGACTGTTTGAATTGGTGCAGCATAGCCACGCCCTGAGACCATAACTTGATGACAACATGCATGGTTAACACCTTGCTTGAAGGCTTAACAGCTCTAGTCTGATCTTTTTGAGGTTGGATTTCATCTTTGTTAGGTTGACTGTATAGAGAGTAACTCTAGTAGGTCTAGGTAGTCTTAGGGTTTAAGAGATGGCCTTACTAGAGTTTTTCAAAGCTCAGAGTGTAATAGTGAGGTCATTTCTACTTTGAAAGGTTGAAAGTTAAACTTTAAAAATCTCAAGATCTGATCTGGTAGCTGGTCTTTGCCTGGTTTTTTGGTATCTTGATCTTCGCATCTCCTGTGTAGTCTTTACCCACAGACGGACAGAACTTGATGTGAAATTTAACTTATTCATTAACTCCCAGCACTTTTCTCAACTTAGAACTCTATGTTTCTAATGTGCATGACACAGCCAGGTAACACAACCCCATTCTCTCCAGTACCGTGCCTTTGTGGTCCTGACTTCTGATGTGTTTCCTCAGTATCCCACAGCAAGCTTTGTCAAGTGTGCTTAGGCCCCCTTTCTCTCCTTTCTCTCAGGGATTGTCTGTGCTCCACAGCTACGGTTATTTCATATGCCTTGTCACGTTTTAGAGCTGTTAAGGGGACAGTTTTCTGTGCTGTGGCCAGAAGCGGAAGTCCCTTCCTATCTTTACTCTTCACTATATCGGACGGCCTCTGTCTGCCTTGAAAACCCCTCTCAGTACAGGAGCGATGAGAGATTTACTAATAGTCTTTGCCAAGTCTCACCTGTGACTGTCAGTTTGAGTAAGGTGCTGGGTATGGTCCAGAGAATCAGTTCAGTCATTAGGGAATGGAATAAAGTAGACTTGTCAACAGCTGCAGCAACTCTTGTAGCTTTGCATTTGGTGTAAATATTCTAGAGCATACAAATAATAACACTGGGCCCACTTCTGAACTCATTTATAATCACATTTGGTTTTCAACAGTCCATTGACTGCTTATATTGGTAATAAATGGAAGAATTGGAGAAGATCATTTCTATGTTTCTAAAGTATCAGAAGAAGGCCCATGCCTTCTATGTGTAAAGAATCCTCATAAAATATAGGTTTATCATGGATAACCTTTATTTCCTTTTGCTACCAAAACATTGATTATAATGAAACAAGTCAGTACATTACTTCTATGTTAATGTTTTAAATTGTTATTTGAAATGAGAACTGATCACATATTATCACATTTCTTAAAGACATACTAAAAGATGGTCTCTTTCATCCTATAGTAGACTGGGTGATTTAAAGACACAAGGACTTTTAGCTTTTTCTTTTTTCTTTTTTTTGCTTAGTATGTAAAAGATGATGTTAAATTGAAATTGAAAAGAAAAATCCCCCAAAATAATTAGTTAGTGTTTCTTCTTGGTAGGAGGCAGGAACCTACTGGTGAGAAGGTGTTCATTAGTAACTTTTGGCTACAAAGATGTTTGCTGGCTGGCATCAGTGAAGACTATTTATCTGCACTTGCAAATGATAATGCCTGCATCATCAATAACTATGAAGAGTACACAAAGAAAAATCCCCAATTCATACTTTCACATTTATTGCAGTTCCCTGTTCTAAAAAATCACAATGCCTATTAATCCGAATGCCATGATTTTCCTTTTTTCTCTGAAATCATTTCCATTTGGATAGCTTTGGCAAAGCATCTGAAAGAGGAGAAAACATCTTTGTTTTTTGACTGGCCTGTGAATTTGCTTGCTCTACCCTTCTTTAGGGACTTGAGCTCTCAGAATTTCCTGCCCATTTCACTTCAAATAATCTCTTTAAAACAAACAACTTTGATGTTCCCTTTTATTCTTAATGTGTAACTTTACTGTGATAATTGTGTATATACTGGTGTTACACAACCATCTAATGAAAACAATGGGCTGAACAAATATTTAGAATGTAGTTAGGGATTATTCTCGTTTAGTAAAGTGGGAGTTGCAGGTTCTCCTCCATGATCCATGACTTTGCTGGCTTTAGGTAGTTGGCTAGGTTCCCCTTGTGAGACATGATTTCCCACTCGTCAAGCTGGTCTCAAGTCCAACTAGAGAGCTATTGGTTACCACCAAGGAATGAGTGTTACTATTACAACCTTAGAACTTTTGTGCCATAGTGCTTTGTAGGTGCAATAGCTGTATAGGATCCTTTGGAAATTTACATGGCACCATCTGGCAAGATGAAAGCTAGTCCTTAGGAAGGAACCCGGTCAAGCTCAGGGGACTCTGGGCCCTTTCCTAAATTGCATTCTCTTCAGCAATAGGGACTTAATTTCCATCTCTGGGAGCCACCCAAAGGCAGTAGCAGTAACTTGCAGTGTTTTGGGAGTCTCTTGAACAATCCTGACCGCCAGCCCAAAAGAGGACTTCTCATGCCTGGTGTTGGTGTTTTTGTTGGGGGGACTTTGTCTCTAGGAAGGAATACTTTCAATCCAGATGAGAAATTTTCATTTAAACTACATCTGTGTATTTGTACACAAGCTTATGTGTATCACAGAGTTCTTTTGTGGTAGATCGTTAGTAATGTGATTCCTTATAACTCTTTCAGACAGAAGATATATTATTTTGACTTCAGTGTTTCTAATGAGATGGAAGCTACCATTTAGCTATATTATATTGACTAAAGTCTATGATTTAAAAATAGTTGGTTGATTTTTCCCCTCATTGTTGTTTTAATATTTTGTTACTATATTGTATTTTATCATAATTTTATCTATATTTTATAGTTAATAGTATAAAATAAACTATCAGTGTATTTTTGTGTTTTCTGGACTTCAAGTCACTAGAGATTTACTCTTTTTGTTTCATTATTTACTAATCCTATTTGTGATTTTAAATATTCTGCAAACCTTATTATAATATAGTCAGGGAAGGTTATTAATAAACTTAATTTCTTCACAAAGATATAGTGACATAGAAGAAGCTGAGTAATAGTTATTTGCATGGTTGTTTTATATTCTGGACTTTAGGGACATTAAAGTCAAGGCATTTAGAGGCAAAATACATGCTTCAAAGTTTTCAAAAATAATTTAAAGTACAACTTCAAAAGTAGAAAATAACGAAGAGACTACTGGCTCTTTCAACTGAGTTATGAAATCCATAACAAAATATTGCTGTCTAGGAGCCAGTTTCTGGACTTTTCCATGACTGATGTCTGTATTTGCTTTTAAAATGTTGCAATTTTAACTTTACACAATTGAGCTCTAAATTGCTAGGATCTTGGAGAGATCGCCAATTACAGTATAAAGAATGTCTATTTTTTTCCAATGCACCACTTACTTATAGTGATTATTTAACATATTTCTTGAAAAGAAAGAGTCCATGGTACATTTGTAGAAATGGTCCAGTGGCCACAGTAATGAAGGATTCAGGAATGATGTAGTGCAGAGCGTCATGCGGGCTTCCTGGTATGTGCATTTTAAACAATACCGTGCTGTCGCCAGGGTTGTCAGCGTGTAATCTGTGAGCAACTGAGGAAAAATCAAAGTCAGAAAATTAGGAAAGTAGTATTGTTTTGGAATTATCAAGTAAAAAGATTTTGGTTTGGAGTTTTTTACATCTGGAACCAAATATCTCATGTGGCACACATCACTTAAAGTTTATTATTTTAACCTTAGACCTCTTTGTTTGAAGTTGATGCTGTTTGGTGCCTTGTACCACAGCATAAGCATTTTTCTCTATTACATTGTGTCTGTGCCAGCACCATGGTGAGCATTGTGAAATCATAGCTCAAATGGCTGTGTCCCACCATTCACATTTTTATTCTGTTGTAGGAACTGCCAAGCTATATGGGTTTGTGGAGGTGCTCAAAAATCAAGCAAGGCACCAGGTAATTGAAACCATCTCCCAAAAATCCAGGGAGAAAAACAAGAAATCAAAAACAAAAAATCAAATCAGTCTAGTCCCACTGCTGAAAAAGAAACACGCCACAGCGTTACTGGGGTCAGCAGGAAGGAAAAGCAGTGCCATTTTACATTTCCAGAACCATTTAACATTTCATAGGTGAATTCCAAAGCCTGTGATTACAAAGTGTGAAATTCATATTAAAATTCCCATGAAAGCAACAGAATGTTCATATATAACCATCATTTAAAGGCCATTCTCCTCCGTGTTCACAGAGTGGACCAAACAGACCTGTGTCGCTTTCTATCATTGGGAAATGAGAAGAGATTTGTCATTCAAGCTAAGTTCACCCTTGACATCATAACCTCTTTTGAACTGGCCTGGAGCAAATTGTCTTCTGGGAGCAACACACAGTGAACTTGGGCTGGCCTCAGCAGAAAGGAGGAGAGTGCCTGGAGAGACCATGTCCTTTTGCTTCTAAATCTAAACAAAGATTTGTAGACCAGGAATTTGATTGCATTGTTTGCGCATAACTTGAGCCTTCTGAATGCAGTTTATATATATATTTTTTTGGTTTTTTTCGAGAAAGGGTTTCTCTGTATTGGTTTGGAGGCTGTCCTGGAACCCACTCTGTAGACCAGGCTGGTCTTGAACTCACAGAGATCCACCTGCCTCTGCCTCCCAAGTGCTGGGATTAAAGGTGTGTGCCACCAATGCCCATCTGCAGTTTAGAAATTTTATACCTGCATGGGCTTGACATTCTCCAAAGTTTCATGTCACGTTTAGCTGGGGAGAGGAAGGCCGAGAAGAGACACCATGTAGCAGAGGAAGGAGTAACAGGTCCGGGACCTTCTCTTGTAAAGTAAGACCATGTGGAAATATTTAGATTAATAGAAAAGGGTTAATAACTAAGACAAAGTTAGCCAATAAGAATCCCTAGATATCAGCCAACAGTTTTATGATTAATATAGTGTCTGTGTGTTTATTTGGAGCAAAGCAGCTGTGGGACCAGGCTGGAAAAAACTTCCATCGTCAGCTAGCATTTGATAAATAAATTTCTTCTTCACACACAGGCTGGCTGTGCAAGAAAGACAGTTACCCCGCTTCTCATGGAAGCTGCATACATCACCAGCAGCCAAACACTTAAGCATTATTTTTTTTTCTAGTTGTGAAACTTTTAAATTCTTCCTCTGCAGTTGTCAGCTTGGGGAAGAAAAGAAAAACAAAAAATGACTCTCTCTCCTCTCCCCACCAGAGAGCAGTAGCAAAAACTACCCAGGAAGAGAGAGATGCTGTTCATGCAGGCCGGACCTTTTGATCTCAGCGACTTCTAAGAACCTCCATTCCCCATGCTGTGGCTTCTGCTACTTCTCTCAAGGAGCCAAAAGGTTAAACAGAGAGAGCTGCAGGAGCGAAATGGCAGCCAAATGGGAGAGTCTGAGCGGCCCTTGAATAGATAACTCTGTGATTATGAGATTCTGGGCATGTGTCCTTTCTCAGGCTGTAAATGATATTCTGAAAGCAGGTTTTTAGATCTTTGTGTTCTATCAAAAGAGAAACATTCGGAAAATGAGTGTATTTTTGGCATCAACGTCACCACCAGTAACTGAAAAGCTGATTTATACACATGCTAAATTTCAGTTCTGAAACTGGAATTCGAGGTAGATTGATGTCATTATTTATGAAGGGACTCCAATATGTCTGTTGCAACTCAAAGAGCAGGTTCTGTCCTGAGAGCCTACTGACTGAGAATGCTCAAAATAGTTGATATAAATACTCTGTACTGCGTATGTAACCAGCAGCTAAAATTATGTCCAAGTTTATATTTAACCCTCCTTGTTTTTCTCAGAGGTGGAAGGTAAGCACTGTTGTCTCTGTAGGAGAGAGACGAGGAGATTAAAGGAGAGCAGAGGTGAGGTGACCGTGGCTAAGCTCACGGAGCAAGTGTGTCTCCGTCCACACTGGCATTTGAATAGGGAACAGCAGTCCAGGAAGCATCACGCTGGTCTCTCTCCTCAGTAGCCGGAGGACAGCTTCAGACCTGCAGGACACAGGAAAGCCTGTCTGCATAGGACATGCGATGAGTGTGTAAAGGAGGGAGAGGCTTCAATCCAGTAAGCTGTATGAGGGCAGAAAAATTAATGCGCAAGGCTCTTTCTGGCTCCCCAAAGGACATTTAAAAAATAAGCCCTTTATTAAGAATAATTTCAAACACACAAAAAGTTACAGACAATACAGAATTTCTGTGTACCACCCCATCCAATTTGTCTTAATGTTAACATTTGTAATTTAACTTTTTGAATTTACATTCCAATTTTACATGACTGGGTCCTCCCTAAAGACTTGCTTACAAATGAGTTTGTTTCCATACCATTCCTTTGACTTTTTCCTAAAGTTTACTGCTAAGATGGAATGATCTTCATACATGATAATGGTTCAAATTTGAGCACTGACAATCTCTATTAAAAGTCACTGGGGAGTCTTAACTATATCATGCTTAATGGGAAAAGTGGAAGAATAGTCTAGAATAATGCATAACATTAGGTGGGACCCAGGATGGAAGTTGCTTTGTTTTCCTGGGAGGTGTTACGTAGGAACAGCATTTTCTGAACATGCATTAAAGGATCTGTTTCTCAGAGTTCCTGGGTTCATCCCACAGCAAGCAGAAGCAAAATCAACCAGGTCTACAAAAATGTGCTTGATAATGCTGATTTTAAAGTTGGAACTGAGAGAATTTCAGCTTTGCTTACCTGAAAGTAATTAGTAAAGCTGGACAAGGGGGCACATGGCTTCAATCTCAGGACTAGGGAGGCAGAGGCAGACAGATCTCTGAGTTCAAGACCAGCCTGATGTACAGAACAAGTTCCAGGACAGGACAAAGGCAACTGTCTGCACTTAGGAACTGGATTACAAAGGGGACTGTCTGAATACACAGGCAGATCCCAGTAGATTCTTTAGATCAGAAAATCTCACAGCCAATCAGCAGCTCTCCACTCTACATTGTACTAATGCATTTAGACCCAATGCCAGGCCTACATAGAAAAACCCTATCTCGAGAAACAAAACCAAAACAAAACAAAACAAAGTAATTGGTACATCAGTGTAACAAATGGAGAGATAATAGTGCCCTGGGAGAGGACAGCTTGCTGTTAAGAAGTGCCAAGAGTAAATGACGCTTGTTTAGTGAGGTGGATTGACATTAACATTAGGCTATACTTCCCATTACATCTACTTATCATCTACATGTTGGTATTTTTGTTTTTTGAATGACTCCTAAAAAGTTGCATTCTCTTTAAAAAGGTTTATTATTGTCAAGTGTGTGTGTTTGTGTGCGTGTGTGCGTGTGTGCGTGTGTGTGTGTGTGTGTGTCTGCAGTGCCCTTGAGTGCCAGAAGATGGTGTCAGATCTCCTGGAGCTAGAGAAACAGTAGGCTGTGATATGCTCTACCTCAGTGTTGAGATCTAAACTTGGTTCCTCTAGAAAAGCAGTATACCCTCTTTACCATCTCTCCAGTCCCAATTGACATTTATTCTTTTTTTATTTAAATTAAAAACAAGGTTGTTTTACATGCCTATCCCAGTTCTCTCTCCCTCCCCTCCCCCTCTGCTCCCCACTATCCCCCTATCCTATCCCCTTTCTGCTCTCCAGGGAGGGTGAGGCCTTCCCTGGGGATCTTCAAAGTCTGTCATATCATTTGGAGCAGTGCTTGGACTCTCCCCCGCATGTCTCGGCTGAGAGAGTATCCCTCTATGTGGAGTGAGCCCCAAAGTCCATTCATGAACTAGGGATAAATACTGATCCACTACCAGAGGCTCCATAGATTGCCCAGACCTCCAAACTGACATCCGCATTCAGAGGATCTGGAACAGGCCTGCTGGTTTCCCAGCTATCAATCTGGGTTCCATGAGCTGACATTTATTCTTAAGGTAGCTACAAAGGGAAAAAACCCCAGAAAATCTCAATATCTGGTAACTTTTGACATACAAGAATGACACTTTTAAACGACTCAACATAAAACTTACTAAACTATATATAGTTATTCCCAAAATTTTAATATGATATCACATTTAGGTTTTTGTTTTTATGAACGTTGGTGTAAAAAACAAAACCAACTAGCCTCAAGGATAACTACTTACAACAGAAAGACTCATGACAAAGGTTATGAAAAATCCCCTTATGGCTGTCAAATGAGTAGTCCCTTGACAGAGGCCATGGGAAGACTTTTGATGCAAGCCAGATGTGGCACCCTTGTGTGACAGCCACTTTGCTTTTTCCTCAGGATGTGGTTGGTTCTGAGAGTTTGATTTTACAGGTTTGGTAATACTTAACATCTTTCTCCACAGGCCTGAGGGAGCACACCTCAGTCATTCTCATCATTGTTCATCATCCCAAACCTTCACGGCTACTTTTCGACCATAAGATGGCATCGTATCACATTTTATGCTGAAGAAGCAGCTAGTGTTTCTGCTCACCAAAGTGACTGACTGATGCTCTGCATGTATAAGTCATTGGTATAACACAGTGAAATTTGAAGTGTATGGCACATATTAGAAACTGACATGTCTATATAAGAACTTAATCTTTTTTTCATAGATTTGATCTTTCTATATCTTGATTGTGATGTTAGCAATAGAGTAAATTATCACTATATTAACTAATACTATACTTTACCTTATTAAAATATGCAAGGCCGTTTCTTGCATGTATATAAGTGACTCAAAATATTCATTGCATGATTAAATTAAAATATTCCTTTAATAGGCCTTCCCCTCCGGAATTAATTTTCTCATTTGTCAAGTTGAATTTATAGTGAACTTTTATTGCCGTGACCCATTTCTTGCTAGGATAAGAAGCTCATTGCATCAAGAAGTTAACCTCAACAGAACACATTTAATTTCTCTACTGTGCTTCAAAAATACATTACTTTTTTAATGCCACTTTTCTTTGCTTAATTAGAAACGTCCAGAACGTCCATATTGCATAAACATGCTGGCTTACTTTCTTTGGTTGCTTGATTGAAAACTCTGGCTGAGTTTTGAAAACCAGAGTGAAATTTGTTTCATTTTTTTCTGCAGAAACATTTTGTACCTTGTAGAAAACATTGCAAAAGTTTCCATATTAAACTATCCCTTCTTCATGTGAAATGATTTTGGTCCTGGAACTTTTTATATCTTTGTGAGAAGTCTGTGTCACTTCCCTGTAGGGAAGACTCCCACAAGGCAAATTGTAGGGAATCTTAGAAATCTCATTAGCAGTCTAGAGATCCAATAAGACTTCAGTCTTCATGTTTCTGTCATTGGAACCATCTTAGAATGCTTAAATCTTACACTGAGTACTTATGATACCAAAACAACAGATTAAAAGTAAAGAAATGTTAACCATGCGAAAAACAGGAATAGCTTTATGTTGAATAAATCAGCTAGAATGATGTTTCTATTAAATTTGTTTACTTGATTCAATGAACTGAGGTTTGGCTGAACCGTAGGTACTAAATCTCCCTTTTTTTTCCTGCGTGGAGCTGTGCTACAAAAAGAATGAAATTATGTTTCTCTGCTATCAATAATGCTGCTGTTTTACATGTAACATTTTTCTCTCACTGACAAAATGAAATGTCAAACAGAAACAAGCAGGGTACTTTGAAGTAGAGTGGAAAGCTATTTGGAGGACAAAGGCTGATGTATCCATCTTTGAGAAGATGGTCTCAGAGTGAAATACAGGGGACACAGCTAGCCCTGTATTGTTTTACAGCTCTGAAACAATAGAATAAGTCATGGATTCCCATATGGTCCATTTCTAGGGATATAGATATAGTAGATTGTCAGTGGAGACTAACAGTGGTCAAGTGTCAAGGCTGGGATAGTATTAGTCAGGGAGAACTTTTCAGGCATAGCAAAGCTCTTAGCCTGTAACCGAGATAGAGGAGGAGGAGAAGGAGAGAGAAAGGTAGTGTAGTCAAAGAGTCGGGCAGAAAAGGCCAAAGTGGGGTGTAACAGTGGCAGGCCAGCACAGTAGTAAGATTTGAGGGTGCTTCGTTTGTTTGTTGTGTTTTGCTTTTTAGGACAGGGTTTCTCTGTGTTGTCTTAACTGTCCTGGAATTCAGTCTGTAGACCACACTGGCCTCAAACTCACAGAGATCGGCCTGCCTCTGCCTCCTAAGTGCTGGGATTAAAGGTGTGCACTATGATTACCTGGCAGATTTGTGAGCTTTAAACTGTGCAGCAAAGCAAGTGCAGGGTGTCAAGCAGAGCAACTACTTACTTCATTTGCATTTAAAAATGATCACTGTGGTTCATCAGCAGTGGGATGAATGGTGTCTAGTCATGCAAAAGAATGGTAGATAGCAATGAGAATGGATGATCTGCTGCTGTACAAACCATGTTGATTAAAATATAAGGCTGAGTGAGACTAGCTAAATGCCCAAAGAACACACTGTATTAGACCGTTTTTGAGAATAGACTATTGTTGAATTATGCCCTTGCTACGTGGATGTGCCCAGTTTGTGGAAATACACTAAGTAGTATGATCATGATGTGTGTACTTTATTCCTTTCTTTCTTTCTTTCTTCCTTCCTTCCTTCCTTCCTTTCTTTCTTTCTTTCTTTCTTTCTTTCTTTCTTTCTTTCTTTCTTTCTTCCTTTCCTTCCTTCCTCTTCCTTCCCTCCTTCCCTCCCTCCCTCCCTCCTTCCCTCCCTTCCTTCATTCCTTTCTCCTTTTTTTGGAGACACGGTTTCTCTATGTAGCTTTGTAGACCAGGCTGACCTGGAACTCACAGCAATCCCCCTGCTTCTGCCAATGATCTTCGTACTTTAATGTGTATTAATCATTTGCCGGGCGTTGGTGGCCCACGCCTTTAATCCCAGCACTCGGGAGGCAGAGACAGGCGGATCACTGTGAGTTCGAGACCAGCCTGGTCTACCGAGTGAGTTCCAGGACAGGCTCCAAAACAATACAGAGAAACCCTGTCTTGAAAAACCAAAAAAAAAATAAATAAATAAATAAAATAATCATTTAAGTATGGTGGTGGTAGAAGTGCGTATAAGTAGACACATCTTAGATCTGCTGTGAACTATAGTGAAATATTAAGAATTAGATGGCTATTTGGTCACTGTTGGTTTCAGTACAATTTTATGTGGTGTATTTTTCTAGGAATGTATCGCAAGGATACTATGACTCACTTTATTGTTTCTTCATAAATATGACAAGTCAGTCTGTCTGTGTGTGTGTGAGAATGTGTGTGTGTGTGTGTGTGAATGTGTGTTTTGCGTATGCTGTACATGTGTGCATGTGTCTGTGTGCTGTGTGTGTGTATCTGCTGTGCAGCTGATGTGTGTGTGTTTGTGTGTGTGTGCTAGTTTCAAAGGCTCATGTTACCACACACTCATTGCATATATAGACATTTACCTTTTTTTGTGATGCTAAGAGTAAACCCTTAGGATTTTACCTGAGGCCAGATGCTGAACTTTTATTGACCCTTACACTTACACTGCCTATATTGCTTTATGGTGAGTTATTTTCAGATTTTTCTCACACTTGACTAATGTATGATTCATGTATCGGAACAGAGTAGTTTTTAACGTAACTTACTAGCTAACATACTAGGAGTGTGCTCTAGTTGACTATGAAAATGATAGCAATTCACTATCAAAGTCTATGTCATTTTAAAAATCGGGGGTTCAGTGTTGCAATAAGAAAGTATACATGGTATTTGAGGTCATTGTGTAAAACACTAGATTTAGGAGTTTCTTCCTTGCCACCTGAAGTATGGTAACTTTTACATCTGCTTAGGTAGGCTTGTGTGGGCTGTCATATTTCTGAAGAGAAGCATGGGATCAGGCGGTCCTCACCAGTGTAACAGGGATGTTTTAAGTTGTGAGCCCTGAGGTGTCTTAGCTGGTGACAAAGGTAGAAGGCAGACTTCCCTGTAACCCTTTCTAAGTAACTGAATCTTTAGATTCAAATCTGTTGTGATCGTCTCAGGAGCAAACAACCTTGGTGCTGGTCTTTGAAAGTAATTTGCTTCCTGATCTAGTGCATTCTCAAATGCCCTTCATTTGAGCTGAGTGGTGGGAGTGAAATACTCTCTTCCTAAAAGTTAGGGTCTAGAGAAAGTTATTCTAGTCTTATTCTTTTTCATATAAGCATATGTAAAACACAAACAAAAGAGATGGGTGATATCTGATATGATTAGGGATACATATGTATATTTACCATTTTTTAAATGATTTCCGTATATCAGAAAAACATGGCTCTTAGTATCAGATTTTCAGAACACATAGATGGAAAGTAGTTATCAGAGCACCAATCATTGCAATTGGCTTTACTTGGATTATGTTTCATCAACTACAGAAACAGAAAGTCCTAATTTTGTCCCCAGGGGCCATCAGGAAACAGTTCCACAAAGAGGGGTGAGGAGACTAATGGAAACAGCCCACATGGTTTCTCTGAATGACACCCTCTCCCGCCTGTAGGCAGGGCAAAATCAATAGCAGCTTCTAGATCCTCTGATCTGTTTATGAGACAGAAACTAAAATGTGAAAAAGTAGAAGTTTCCCCAATATTGGTTTTCCCTCTTTCAGATGCAGCTAACACTTTGCCCAGCCAGGACATTGCTCGAGTGTCAGATTGAGAAAAGGTGTGCTTTCCCTATACCATCGTGCCTTAATCTTCTTAGATTTTTCTACAAAGAAATCACATTAATCAAATCTCCTTTCTGCCATACAAAAGGTGCAGGGTGACTAAGGCTTGACTTTGGGTGAAATTGGATATGGGAGAAAATCCTGACTTGAAATAATACCAGTTCCTTCTATAACCCTGTGCTGCAAGACTCTTAGCTCAGGACAGTATTTTCCAGCTCGGACTCTGTGAAACCTTCAAATGCTGCCATAAATCCAAGAGACACCATAAACAGCTAACAACACAGAATATCAAATTTTAAAATGTACAGATAAAATTAAACCATAGTTTTGAAAGTGTTGAGGAGTAGAACTTATGGATGTGTCTTTAAATTAAACAAGGAGCCTGATTGTGTATAAAGGACACTAGACAAAAAATGGTGTTTCTGGTTCTCAAGCTTGGTGGGGTGTAACCAGGACAAAATATGTCTGAAATGTAATCTGACTCAAAGAACACTAATTCCAGAATCCATGGATCTGAAATACGGTTGTGTTTGAAATGTCCTTCTTAGGAAATTATTTACATATTTAACAACTCATCTGTTATATTTTTAGAACCTTTGGGAAACAACTTTTTCCCCTTTCTGATTCCAAAGCACATCCCTTTGAACCTCTTTTGGGGGTGTCTAGATTTTAAGAAAAGTCTTCAGCTGTTAAGAACCCTGCCCAGAAAGGAAGATAACACGGTCAATGTGGGGACATTCAATTAGAAAACAAAGCACATTATATTCATAATATCACAGTATATTCTATAAATGCATATAATTTCTTAATTTGTAATAAAAATGAAAGTGTTTAAAAGAATCAAAAGGCCCCAAAGCAAAAACCTTCAAGTCTTATAAAGTAGTGGGACTAGTGTGGATCCCTGAGAAAAAAACTCTGTAAAAGAAAATGTAAAAATATATAATTTATTTAAGATGTAAATATTTAAAATTGATCCATATTTTATGAGAATGACACATTTAAAATTGGGATAGACATATTTCATTTCATGGTAACCTGTGGCTACTAGCCACTATATTAAATATATAGTTCTAGAGTCTACATTATCTTTAAATTTTTTTAACATTTAAAAATTGTATTTTAGCTTGGCAGTGGTGGCACATGGGTTTAATCCCAGCACTAGGGAGGCAGAGGCAGGTGGATCTCTGGGAGTTCGAGGCCAGCCTGGTCTACAAAGCTACACAGAGAAACCCTGTCTCAAAACCAAACCAAACCAAACCAACACCAAACCACAGTTTCAGGTTCTATGGTAATTTGAATAGGTTTGGCCCCATAGACTGTGTGTTTAAATGCTTGACCCACAGGAGTCGGACTGTAGGAGGCGTGGCCTTGTTGGAATAGGTGTGGCCTTGGGTAAGTGTCACTGGGGGGGTTGGACTTTGAGGGAGGTCTCATGTGTTCAAGCTGTACCCAGTGTCACTCTTTTTGCCGCCTGCTAGTCAGAACAACCTGGGATGCAGAATTCTCAGCTACCTTTCCAACACCATGTCTGCCTGCATGCTGCCATGATTCCCACCAAGATGATAATGAACTGAAGCTCTTCACTGTAAGCCATCCCCAGTCAAATGTTTTCCTTTATAAGGGTCGTCTTGGTCATGGTATCTCTTCGCAGGAATAGAAACCCGAACTAAGACAGGTTCTTTTGCCTCTTACAATTTTCTCTATTCTTTATGTATCACTCCTTTCCATCTTAACACTAGTTGTCATAAACATCCTATACATTCAGAAGAGACTCGTCTATTTTCAGTGTTTTTAATTATCTTCAATGTAACCAATATAACTTAGCAAGTTTTTTTTTTTTTTGCAAGGAGTATCGGAAGAAAAAAGTGGATTGATACCCATTCTATGATCTTAACCAACCATTGTTCAGTGGAACATACACAGTTACAGTGTATCTATAGCAGTAAGCAGCAATAATTTGAACAAAATGCTAAGAGGAATGGATTTCATTCCAACTTGAGACTATAGTTAGAGGGTAGAAAGAGTCAAGGGAGAGAAGAGGGAGGGGCCCTGTAAGAGTGTCTCTGAGGGTTTCCTAACAAGAATGGAGATATAAATGTAACCTGAAGAAAATATCTGCCAAACTTGTTTCTTCTACCATTTAGTTTTTAATCTACCTTCTTTAAGATTAAATATGGCTTTAGTTTGTAAAACTCTGAAAATTACATATCAGAGGTATTAACATTTTACGACAGTTTGCTAAGACATAGAACTAATACTGATCTGTAGTGATAACATATGAGTGTAATGGTTGATAATAGACTAAGGTTTTATCGTTTTGAACTATATTGTAAACCTGGAGAATCAGAACAACCTGGAATATGTCCTCCTCAGGCACCACGCATGTACTTGGTACATATATGGAGAACCTCTCTCTCTCTCTCTCTCTCTCTCTCTCTCTCTCTCTCTCTCTCTCTCTCTCTCTCTCTCTCTCTCTCTGTGTGTGTGTGTGTGTGTGTATGTGCGTATGCATGTACGTGTATGGCTTCTTGTGCCATATGGGCATCAGAGGAAATCTTATAAGAGTCTGTTTTCTATTACCATGTGGGGCCCAGGGATTACATTTAGTTCTCAACCCTAATGACACAAGTGCCCCAACACTCTGAGTTGTCTCACCAGCCCTGTGCTGCTCCTCCTTGATAACAAAATATAGAAAACCCTTTAATTTCATCTCACATAAAGGTGAAGTCAGTCCTCAAGCAGCAAAAACAACAGGAAGTCAGGGTTCGCAGATGAAAGAATTGTCCTGAATTGTCTGGGTGCTTCACATTTTGAAGTCCATCCCTGATTGCTTTAGTTGAAGCCATTTTTTCAAGCATGTGACTTCTCACAACAGCCCTTTGTCAATATCCTATAGTTACCTAATTGAAGTATATCTTATAGCTCTCATGAAAGGCACCATCTCCCTTCTTGCCTGCCATGGAATCACTGATATTCCAGAATTGTTATTTGTATTCAAATGCAGCAGGTCAGGGGAAGAGGCTGAAATGGGAGCAGGGACCTATGCACAGGAGACTGACTTCTCTGGAGAGCTCTGCTAGCTTCCCACTTCATTTCAGAAGACCCTCGCCATGCCCAGTGGCTCACTGGGATCCTCCAGTTCATCTCATTTACTGGCTGGATTCAGTACTCTGCCCACTGCAGTCTTGGAAGGTCAGGGTTTCCAGACAGATTTTCAGTTACAATGATATCAGTAAGTTTTCACAGTCTCCATGCATGCAGATTGAATGATTCCAAAACTCCAGTCCTTCATACAGTTTCTGGAAGAAGACTATATATCCTTTAATTATTCTTCTTTTTAGTTTGTGCATTGCCCTAACTTTCAGTTAAATTAGATCGGCACTCGACATATACTCCTTCAAAAGCCAACCAGTTGCCAACAGCCAATCAATTGCCAAGCCAATTTGTATTATGTTGTTCTCACTTCATTCATGTATAAACAGCATGCACATGCTGGTAAACTTTGTGTGGAGATATGATCTTAGAATGATAAATATGGATCTTGTCCTCATGTAGGGGTTGGTCTAGGGCAATTAATTATGGTAGGATGTTTAAAATGATATCTTTCTGTTAAAAACAAAGTGCCATAGCAACCCCTGGAGTAGCTTCATTCTTTCAGGAGAGAGGGATTGAGCAGGTTTACCACAGCAGGCAATATCTGAACACATTCAACGGTTTTAGCTCTGAAAGGCTGGATGTTGGTTGGTCTCTGGGGATTTGTCCTGGCATGAGTATTTTTGTTTCCACCTACTAATTGCAGGTTTGGAGTCATTGTGCAATGTTAGTGACACCAATGGAAACGCTATCTGTCCTTTATTTCCTCAAGGACAGATGCTAAGGAAAAAGGAAGCAAGAAAGAGCTAATTGAGATGTAATGATGAGGGTGTGAAAATATATAGTAAGCTATTTATTTCTTTACTCATGCCTACCTAGTTACAGCAAATAGGAAACCAGAGTTCTCTGCTTGGAATAAAAACTTCTAAGAAATAAGGAAATACGGAAACCAGAAAGAGAGAATAAAGAAAGAAAACCTCACGGTTCTTCAATTTGTGCAGAGAAGCTTCATGTATTGGTTATTTCAATCTCCAGGCTGATAGTTTTACTTAGGAGTGGACAAGAAGGAGGGAACTACTAGGAGTGTGTGTGTGTGTGTGTGTGTGTGTGTGTGTGTGTGTGTATCTGTGTGTGAGTCTGTGTGAATGTGTTTGTGTCTCTCTATGTGTGTATATATGTATGCGAGAGTCTGTCCGTGTGTGTGTGTGTGTGTGTGTATCTGTGTGTGTAAATGTGTTTTTGCCTCTATGTGTGTCTGCATGTATGAGTCTATTTATCTGTATGTATGCGAATGCATTTGTGTCTCTCTGTGTGTCTGTATGTATGTGTGAGACTGTGGATCTGTGTGTGAGTCTATGTGTGTCTGTGAGTGTGTGCGAATGAAGTCATTACTTGGTATTATCACTGCTGACAAGGTACTCAGGGAGGGAAAAGTACATAATTTTCCTGGTTAGCAGTTTATTATAGGGTTGTGTGTGTGCATGTGTGTGTTTAAGAAAAGTCCTTTTTCTAATTTTAGGATGCATTTCCGGGATGGAATTTAGAAAGTTCTGGCATGAAGATTTGTTGAAGGGATCCCTTCGATCTGACAACACAGTCCTCTTGTGCAGCATACAGAGAGGAGCTGGCAGAGTTCAAGGAAACAGTCTCTGTAACCAAAGGGGAGAAGAATATGGTAGTGTCCAAACAACAGCACAATTATCCTCCTGTCTCGTTGTTCACTCCCTGCACCCATGCTTCTGCAGTGCTGGGGACAGGAGGGAGAGCTCTTCAGATACGCCGTGGCGGGTGCTGGCTCCATGAATCATCAATGTCTCTGTCTTCCTCTCAGCACAGCACTAGCCTGGATCATATCCACATTCCTACCTCTGACTGCCCAGAAGTCAGGACTTCTTGTTCCTTTTGGCACATTTTCATATCTGGAGCATGTTTTATGATATGTCCATCTGCTATCTGTATATGAGCAGTATCATGGGGAATGTGGCTGAGAGTTCACTTAAGACCCTGCCTGCAGCTTTCAGATTGGCAGCCACGAATGAGTTTCATTGAGATTCCCTTCCATGCTGTGGAATGGTCTGGCCATACATTACACCTGGCAGTGTTGAGTACTTCTCTGAAGCCTAGTGCTGTTTAGGTACACCCTGTTGCCTTGTCAGGGGAATAAGTTAACAAATCCTAGCCAAATAGTTTGTGCTGTACTACTAGGAATGCTAGATAAGGCTATTCCGTGCAACTCCTATCATGCATCCTTAGATTGAAAATAAACTGGCCTCTCAACAGTTTAGACAGAAATCCTTGGAAAGGGCCTTTGAGCATTCTGAGAAGTGATAATGCTGGGCGGAAACACTCAGAGGGTGTACTCACATCTCCCAACTTCCTAAGGTAAAAAAATATGAGGGATTTTTATGCTATGGGGAAAATATAAATGTGAGATAAGCCACCACTATTAGCAGCTGAAGGGTTTTCTGCCCCTCTCAGATGTAATTACTCAAGTAACGGGATCAGAACTGCTGTGATTGAATGTGCTAATGTATGTTCTGTAAACCATTACAGGATCTGTGACATCACCGTTCTGCAGTCATTAGCAGCGATAAGAAGAAAACGTGATTGTCAGCATGGAAAAGCACTTAATTAATGTCCGTAAAAAAGACAAGGCTTTGAGGACATGGTAGGCTACTGAATTCTTAGAGGGCAAGTCTCCAAGGAACTGCATGCTAGCTACAAACTGCACTTAGAAAGTTTTCCAGGGAATAGTCATATTTGCATGCCTCACAAAAAAAGGTAGTGTGATTTCATCAGAACTGTTCAGGAACACAAAATGATGTGTCAAAAGTAATCATACACCTTAATTAAGAATGAAAGGGTAACAGTTGAGTCGCTTTGCCTTTTTTCAATGATTGTAATATAGTCAGCTAGTTGTAAATGACAAGCAGAGGCATGTGAATTTTCCAGCATTAAATTATGAATGACATTGAAACGCAGCATTATTACCCAATGCTTGGCTGTGGCTACTCCTTGTCAGCCAGGAGTGCAGCTTTGAGTTCCCAAGGAGGAACAAATGTAACTATAATGCAAAGTTGCTTTGGATGTGGGTTTCTATGAACTCAGGAGTTTTCAAGTGATGGCTGATCTGCCCATTCACAATTATTTGACTTTGTGTACGGGAATGGGACTTGGTAACCCAGCACATCCTTACAGTTCATAAGTGAATTTCTTTTGGTACTCTGTATTTGCCCTTCCAAGGCAGGTCTAGTCACAGGAGAATAACTGTAGTTAAAAAGTGAATGGCGTCTTCTCCATTACAGCATGATTGGATATTTCAAGCACGGTTCATTTTTAGATCTTAGCTCTGCATTTGACAATTTGAACACCTCCATGCAGATTCTTACAGCAAGAAACTTCCTTTTTCCCATGTTTCTGAATGAAGTTTTCTCAGAGTATGTCACATCATTTGGATATGATTTTACATTCTTAGCAACATGACTATTGGAGCTTAGATGAGACTTCATGCTTAGCTTGAAATATGTCTCCTCTCCTTGACCTTAGCATATCTGTTTTATATTGAAGTATGTGGTATGAAATAGTACAACCTCAAGATATTAGAATGAGTTATCAAGGGATGTTGTGGATATCTTCAAGGGTTTATATAACTTTTTACTCAGATGACTTAGTTATTCGGTTCTTTAGAGGAATTCTCTTATGATGTAATGGTGAAATGTTATACAGAAAGCCTTTCTTTAGAAATAGGGAAAATTAATAAAAGTAGCTAAAATACTCTTTTGTCACTCAGGAATGCTCCTGTACTCCCTGCCCTTGGCATGCTTTTCCCACTTTCTGACCATGCCTGCTTCTGGAGTGTGCTAAACAAAAGTGTGGTTCTTATTGCCGAATCCCTGATGATATCTGGCATTGGGCACTGACACACACCTATGCATTTTGGCTATTATTAAAATGTATTTCAGGAGAGTGTTTCAGAGAGGAAAGGAAAGTGAGTTTAAAATGTGTAGATTTTTCTTGTTGAAGAGTAATACAATTGATCATAAAGAAATTAGAAAAATAGAAAATACAAATGAGAAACACCACATTGCTAAGATGCACCTATCAGTTTTCAGACATTAGACTTTTCAGGCAAAATTATTTGAACCATATGGGCAATCTCCCTGCTAGCACAAATTATGAATGTTCAGTAATATGTACTCTTAATATAGATATAGCCATCTCACTGGTGCCAATGTGTTGCACAGGACATTCTGTCTTCTTTCCTACATCCTACATGCTAGGATTGCCTTTCTATCTCTTTTCATCTTTCTCCATTTATTTCTCAAAGTCAAAGACTCAATGACTGCCATTGTACTCACTCCTTCTCAATCTGCCCGTGCCTGATGTGCTGGTAATGCGCTGGGGCAGGATACAGAAAGATTGGTGGGTGGAGAAGCAATGAAAAACGAGGCATTTAACCCCTGTGAGGTCTGCCATTCCCTTCCCGTTCTGTATCCATGTTTAACTATGTTTCACCCAAATCTTCTCAAGCATTTCTTTCAAATTTGTGCATATGTAATATTAATGTTTATCTCTAATTTCTATCTGTCTTATGGGCATGTTCCCCAAGACTCTAAGTTCAAGCTGCAGTTTTCCAGCCCTCCATGTTAATCCCAGCGTCTCCTCTCAACTTCTCAATCGTGTTGTAGCACAGTTAAACAAAGCCTGGAAGTGTTCACAGGTCATTTTCTTTCAGTTGCTCACCTTTGATTCGTTTTTATATCTGTTTTCTCATCAGAATCATTTGTTTTCTCTGTTTGTATTGGGATTCACCCCAAATTTGAGTCCTGCTATTTCAATTATGCAGCCAGGACTTCGGGTTGCCATTCCATTTCATGTACAATCCTAGCACTCCCTCAAATGCTTTTCCTTCTTAAGCATTGAGCTTTTGTGAATCAAACCCTCCTGCAAGATCTACAATGCTTTTTCCATCCAAATCCTACCTCCTCTTCTAGTTCTAATTCAAGCAATACAACCTCATGAAGTCCACATAATCTTTCATCTGGAATTCTAATAGACTGCAGTAGCACTGCCACAAACACACAGGAATGAGCTGAGATCATCTACGTGAACGTGGCATTCATTATTCCCTGTATTGCAATTATTGGCATAATTGTATTGCATTTTTCTTGTGGGAACCTTAGGAGGATAGGGGTAGTATTATGTTATTTCTAGTGGCTAGTATAGTGCTTTTCACATAATAGGCCTTTAACCAGTATCTTTTTATGAAATGGGTATTTAATTTCATATGTATGTGAGTGTTTTGCCTACATGCACGTCTGTGTATCGCATGTGTTCCCAGTGTCTGTGTAGGCCAGAAGAGGGCATCAGATCCCCTGTAACTATAGTTAGACAGTTGTGAGCCACCGTGTGGGTGCTGGAAAACAAACCCAGATCCTCTGTGAAGCAGCAAGTACTCTTAACTGCTGAGCCACTTCTCAGTCTCCTTGAATGAATATCTTTTGAATGAACATTATACTCTATTAAACTATTTTTGTTTGCCTTATAGTTTGAACCATCAATTTCTAGTAGTCTTTATGCGGACTTTTGTGAGGGGGGTTCAGACCCTGATTTTCTCTGTGACATTTTAGGGATTTTCTTGCTCTCCTGTCCCCACTTCCCCAAGTTCAAAATAATAATGAGAATTTCTGAGTATAAGCCTTTAGTTTCCTGATAAATTGAAGCAACTTTCTCCTTCTATAACATCTAACAAAAAGTAGACAAATAGGGGAAAGATCATATTTGAAAGCGAGTGAACCAGGCTGACTCAAATTCCATACAAGGAAACATTCTTCTGAGGGTAGCAAAGCTCACTTGCCCTTTTCTTCCAGAAGGATGTTTTCTCAATCCAAGGTTGTGGATCGCAGGCTATGCATGGCTATTCTAGACAGAGGGTCTCTACTGGGAGAAAGGGAATTCCATGGAGATTTTTTTATGACAAGCATAGATATGATGGATTTGAATCTAAATAAGCCAAACCACAGTAGCTTTCCCCATGAGATATTTGCTGGGGATTTTAGATTGTGAATGTATTTTGTAAAAGATGCAGACTTTAAAACAGTCTGTACAAATATGCCACAGAATATAATGGAAAAGATGGAGAAGATAAAATGGTCTTTAAATTGTTAGATTCAAGTAAAAATAATTACCTGTACCAAACAGAGTGGCCATCCCAGAGCTCAAAAATAGAAACACAATATCTGAACCTGGCAAATCATTGAATAAGTTTAACCTTATACTTGATTCAACCCAAGACAGAAAAAATAACTCAAACACGCCAAAAATGTTTAAATAAGCCATCCAAAATGAATCACATTGAAAAGGGGCATAGGAAATATTGAAGAGAGGGTAGGATATACTTAAGACACAGGTAAGTAGATTAACACAAGTGTAGCTGGACTTCCACATGTGTAAGGATAGATGGTGTCTATCCTTGAAAAGGTAGTAGCAGAGACTTTTCCAAAACCAATGAATCTAAAAACAAGATACAGATTAAAAATATTCAGAGCTTCAAGTCAGCAGTCCATGAGGAAAAATACCAAGGCAAAGAAGCAAGGTAGCTGCTTAAAGTCAATATAGAGGGCGAAAGTGGTACAGATCCGAGAAACAGCAACACATTCCCATCAGAAGAGTAGTAACATTAATAGCTGAGTTTCAGCAGAGAGACTGACATTCAGAAAGCCATAGTATGGCACCTTTAAAATGCTCACAGGCAGAAAGGTGCCCTTTCAGAATTCTTTATGATGACAATGAAAGGAAAAGGGGATTTTTAAACCAACCTAAAGCTTCTAAAATATAAGAAATGCAAAAGGGAAAATAATTCATGATGAAAACACAGAATTATAGGAAGGGATAAAGAAAAGAAATCTCACTAAAATAACTATTAGGTAGTCTTTATGGGGACTGAAGAGATCATTCAGCTGCTAAGAGCCTGGCTGATCTTCCAAAGGAGCCAGGTTTGATTCCTAGCATGTTTTCTTCATCCATTCCTTGGTTGAGGGACATCTAGGTTGTTTTCAGGTTCTGGTTATTACAAATAAAGCTGCTATGAGCACAGTTGTGCAAGCATCCTTGGTCAGATTGAGCATCCATTGGGTATAAGCCCAACAGTGGTATAGTTGGGTCTTGTTTTCTGAGAAATCACTTCTGACTTCCAAAGTGGCTCTACAAGTTTACACTCCCACCAGTAATGTAGGAGTGTTCTTGCTGTACATCCTCTCCATCATGAGCTGTCACTTGTGTTTTCCATCTTAACCATTCAGATAGGAGTGAGATGGAATCTCAGAGTCATTTTGATTTGCATTTCCCTGATGGCTAAGGATGTAGAACATTTCTTTAAATGTTTCTTGGCCATTTGAGGTACTGTTGAGAATTTTCTTTTGATCTGTACCCCATATTTAATTGGGTTATTTGGTTTGTTGATCTCTAGTTTCTTGATTCTATTATGTATTTTGAAAATGAGCTCTCTCTTGGATGTGGAGTTGGTGAAGACCTTTTGCCATTATGTAGACTGATGTTTTATCCTATTGACTATGTCCTTTGCTTTACAAAATGTTTTCAGTTTCATGAGGTCCCATCTATTGTCAGTCTTAGTGCCTGTGCTAATGGGTTCTGTTCAGGAAGTTGTTTCCTGTGCCAGTTCATTCCAGACTATTTCCCACTTTCTCTTCTATCAGGTTCAGTGTATCTAAATTTATGGTGGGTCTTTGATCCATTTGGACTTGAGTTTTGTGCAGTCTGACAAATATGGATTGATTTTCATTCTTCTAAATGCTGACATCCACTTAGACAAGCACCATGTGTTAAAGATGCTTTATTTTTTTCCAATGTATAACTTTGGCTTCCTTGACAAAAGTTAGGTATCTGTAGGTTTGTGGATTTACAACTGGGTCTTCCATCCAATTTCATTGATCCCCTGTCTGTTTTTATGTCAGTATCATGAAGTTTTTATCACTATAGCTCAGTAACAGAGCTTGGAATCAGGGATGGGAATTGTTGTTGGTTTTTCTTTTTTCTTGTTGGATTTGGTGCCCACTACCTTGCTCCCAAATAAATACACAGAGATGTGTTCTTACTTATGAATGCCTGGCCTTAGCTTGGCTTGTTTCTTGCCAACTTTTCTTAAATTATCCTGTCTATCTTTTGCCTCTGGGATTTTACATTTCTATACCTTCCTTTACTTCTTACTCCATGGCTTGCTGTGTAGGCAGGTGGCTGACCCCTGGATTTTTTATTTTTCTATATGATGTTGAGTATTGTTTTTTCAAGGTCTGTAAAGAGTTGTGTTGGGATTTTAATGGTGATTGCAAGATGACCATTTTTACTGTTAACCCTACCAATCTATGGGAGATCTTTCCATCTTCTGATGTCTTCTTCAACTTCTGTTTTCAAAAACTCAAAGTTCTTGTCATACAGGTCTTTCATGTGATTGCTTACAATTATACAAAGATAATTTATATTATTTGAGGCTATTATAAAGGGTGTTGATTCTCATATTTCTTTCTCAGCTGGTAATAGTTTGTATATAGGAGGGCAACTGATTTTTTTAGTTAATATTGTATCTAATCACTTGCCTAAAGGTGTTTACACCCTGTAGGAGTTCCTTGGTAGAGTTTTTGGGCTTGCTTATGTATACCATCATATCATCTATGAATAATGATACTTTGACTTCTTTCTTTCAAATATATATCTCCTTGATTTCCTTTAGTTGTCTTATTGATGTAGCTAGAACTTCAAATACTATATGGAATAGGTATGGAGAAAGTGGATATCTTTGTCTTTTTTTTTTTTTTTTTGGTTTTTACGAGACAGGGTTTCTCTGTATTGTTTTGGAGGCTGTTGGTCCAGCCCAGCCTTGAACTCACAGAGATCCGCCTGCCTCTGCCTCCCGAGTGCTGGGATTAAAGGCGTGCACCACCACCGCCTGGCGGATATCCTTGTCTTGTTCATGATTTTAGTGGAATTGCTTTGAGTTTCTCTCCATGTAATTTGATGTTGGTGATTGACTTGCTGTATATTGCTTTTTATTATGTTTTGGTATGTTCCTTCTGCCTCTGATCTTTCCAAGACTTTTATCATGAAGGGATGTTGGGATTTTGTCTAAGGCTTTTTCACATCTAAGGAGATGATCATGTGTGTGATTTTTTTCTTTCAATTTGTTTATATGGTGGATTGCATTGACAGATTTTTTTCATACGTTGAACCATCCCTGCATCTCTGAGATGAAGCCTACTTGCATTGTGATGATCTTTCTGATGTGTTCTTGGATTCAGTTTGTCAGTATTCTATTGAGTATTTTTGCATTGATATTCATGAGTGAAACTGGTTTGTAATTCTCTTTCTTTGTTGGGTTTTTGTGTGGTTTTAGGAATCAGAGTGACTGATTTGGCAATGTTCTTTCTACTTCTATTTTGTGGGATGATTTGAAGAGTATTGGTATTAGCTCTTCTTTGAAAGTCTAGTAGTATTCTGGACTAAAACCATCTTGCTGTGGACTCGTTTTAGTTGGGAGACTTTTAATGACTACTTCTACTTTCCTAGGGGGTTATTGATCTATTTAAATTGTTTATCTGATTTCAATTTAACTTAGTTAAGTGGTATCTATCAAGAAATTTGTTCATTTCTTTCAGATTTTCCAATTTTGTGAAGTACAGGTTTTTGAAGGATTACCTAATGATTCTCTGGATTTCCTCAGAGTCTGTTATGTCCCCTTTTTCATTTCTGATTTTGTTGATTTGGATATTCTCTCTCTACCTTTTGGTTAGTTTGGATAATGGTTTATCTATTTTGTTGACTATTTTGAAGAATCAATTCCTTGTTTCATTGATTCTTTGTGTTGTTTTGTTTCTATTTTATTGATTTCAGCCCTGAGTTTGATTATTTCCTACTGTCTACTCCGCTTAGGTGTATCTGCTTTTGTTCTTTTTGTTCTAGAGCATTCGAGTGTGCTATTAACTGGCTAGTATGGATCTCTCCAACTTCTTCATTAAGGCATTTAGTGCTGTGAACTTTCCTCTTCCCAGCACTTTCATTGTATACCATAACTTTGGGTATGTTGTGGATTCATTTTCATTGAATGTTAGGAAGTCTTTAATTTCCTTATTCCTTGACCCAGTGATAATTCAATAGAGAGTTTTTCAGTTTCCATGAGTTTGTAGGCTTTCTGTTGTTTCTGTTGTTGTTAAAATCCAGTTTTAATTTATGGTTGTCTGATAAGATACAAGGAACTATTTAAAATTTTTGTAGCCAAGTATAGGCCAGTTTTGGAGATGATTCGTATGGTGCTGAGAAGAAGTATGTTCTTTTGTGTTTTGGTGAAATGTTCTGTAGATAGCTGTTAGGTCCATTTGAGTCATAATGTCTTAGTTCTGTTAATTCTTTTAGTTTCTTTCTGAATGACCTGTTCATTGTTGAGAGTGGGTGTTAAAGTCTCCCACTATTATTGTGTGGATTCTATGTGTAATTTAAGCTTTAGTAATGTGTTTTTTACAAATGTGGGCACCCTTACATTTGGGGCATAGATATTCACATCATCTTGGTCACTTTTTCTTTTGGTGAATATGAAATGCCCTTCTCCACCTCTTTTAATTCATTTTGATTGGAAGTATATTTGCTAGACATTAGGTTAGCTACATCAGCTTGCTCCTTAGGTCTATTTGATTGGAAAATCTTTTTTAGACCCTCTTCTCTGAGGTAACATCTGTCTTTGATGTTGGGTGTGTTTCCTGAATGCAGAAGAATGTTGAATACTGTTTTTCTATCCAATATATTAGCCTATGTCTTTTTATTGGCAGCTTGAGTCCATTGATATTTAGAGATATTAGTGACCAATGATTGTTATTTTTACTGTTGTTTTATTGGTGGTGGTGGTTGTGTGTATGTGTGTTTTCCCTTCTTTTGATTTTGCTGGTGTGAGTTTATCTAATGCCTGAGTTTTTGTGGGTGTAGTTAACTTCCTGGGTTTGAAGTTTTCCTTCTAGTACTTTTTGTAGGTCTGGGTTTATGGATAGACATTATTTAAATTTGACTTTGTCATGAAATATCGTGTTTTCTCCATCTATGGTGATTGACAGTTTTATTGGGTACAGTAGTCTGGGCTGACATCTGTGGTCTCTTAGAGTCTGCAAGAAATCAGTCCAGTACTTTCTGAATCTTATAGTCTCTGTTGAGAAGTTGGGTATGATTCTAATAGGTCTGCCTTTATATATTTCTTGGTCTTTTCTTCTTGCTGCTTTTAATATTCTTTCTTTGTTCTGTGCATTTAGTGTCTTGTAAGTGGACAGGATTTTCTTTTCTGACCCAATATATTTGGTGTTCTGTAGGCTTCTTGTACAGACATGTCCTATTTAGGTTGGGAAAATTCTTTTGTGATTTTGTTAAATATATTCTCTGGGTTTTTGAGCTCGGTTTCTTCTCCTTCTTCTATCCCTGCTATTCTTGAGTTTGGCCTTTTCATAGTACCTAGATTTCCTGGATATTTTCTTAGGAAATTTTTTATGTTTAACATTGTCTTTTTAAAATCTATTTCCTTTATTGTGTTTTCAACACCTGAAATTCTCTTTCATCTCTTATATTCTGTTGGTTGTGCTTGTGTCTACAGTTCCTGTTCACTCATCTAGATTTTCCATTTTCCAGATTCGCTCTTTTTGTTTTTTTTTTTATTATTTCTATTTCCATTTTCAGGTCTTTAACAGTTTCTTTTATCTGTTTTTTCCTAGTTTTCTTTTAGGGATTTATTGATTTCTGACAATTTTTTGGTTGTCTTCCCCAATTTCTTTATTTACCTTTGTCATCTTCATAAAGTAATTTTTAGGATTGTTTTTAAGTGCTTCACCTGTGTTGGACTGTTCAAGTCTTGCTGTTGTAGGATAGCCAGACTCTTGTGATACCATATTGCCTTTTCTGTTATTGATTGGGTTCTTAACACTGGCATTTAGATTTAGGTCTAGGTATTCATTGATGCATTTGTCTTTGTTAGATGGATGTTTTTGTCCCCTGGTTTCTTTTTCCTCTCTAGTCTTCTGGTCAAAATGGCCAAAGGTTCTGGTGCCTAGTATGTCTTCAGGTTCAGTAGGTGTCCTGCCTGAGTTTTGGGGAGCTGTGGGTCCCTAGATCTAGCCTGGCCTCTGATAAGGCTGAAGTCTTCTTCTGAAGTTGTAGACCAGGATATGGAACCAGGGGTGGGGGTGGAGTAGGCGGATATGACAATGTATGCAGTCTAAGATTGTTGATCAGTTTTAAAGGGGTTTAGTAAGCAGTGAGCAGTATCTTATCTGGACTCCCTAGGACCAGCCTGGCTGCCAAGGCTTTGGACTCTATTATGGAGCCCTGGGGAGGGGATGCAGTCTGAGCATGGAAGATCTCTCTATTCTGATACATTCTTTGATTTATTTCTTCATCTCTTAAATTTTTTACTATATAAGTCTTTCACTTGCTTGGTTAGTTAACCAACACTATATATATTTTTTGAAGGTGTTGTGAAAGGTACTGTTTTATTTTTGATATTTTTCTCAGTCCACTTGTCAGTTATATATAGAAAGATACTTATTTTTGCATGTTAATTTCATATCCTTATACTTTGCTGAAAGTGTTTATCATCGATAGAAGTTTCCTTGTGAAATTTTTAGGGTCATTTACATATACAATCATATCATCTACAAGTAGCTATATGTTGACATATATATATA
Organism: Mesocricetus auratus; assembly: GCF_017639785.1. Lineage (NCBI taxonomy): Eukaryota > Metazoa > Chordata > Mammalia > Rodentia > Cricetidae > Mesocricetus > Mesocricetus auratus. The sequence continues at coordinate 4,681,060 of NW_024429228.1, read as the reverse complement.
TATATATGTAGATATATAGATCCCCTTGATCTCTTTCACTTGTATTGCTCTAGCTAAGACTTCAAGTACTATATAACCTAGGTATGCAGAGAGTGAGCAACCTTGTCTTGTTCCTGCTATTAGTGGAAATGTTTTGAATTTCTATTTGTTTAGGTTGATGTTGACTTGCTGAAAATTGCCTTTATTATTTTGAGCTGTGTCCCCTGTACAACTAATCTTTCTAGTACTTTTTTGATCATGAAGGGATGTTGAATTTTGTCAAAGGTCTTTCGGCATCTGATGAAATGATCATGTGGTTTTCATCTTTCAGTCAATTTATGCAGTGAATTATATTTATCAATTTATGTATGTTGAGCCATGTCTGCATCTCTGGGATAAAGCCTACTTGTTCATGGCAGATGATCTTTTTGATCTGCTCTTGTATTTGGTTTGCAAGTGTTATTTATTTATTTATTTGGTTTTCGAGACAGGATTTCTTTTTTTCCCCTCAATATATGTTTATATTTAAATTAGAAACATGCATGCTTCACATGTTAATCCCAGTTCCCTCTCCCACTCCTCCTCCCTTGACCCCCACCAGTCTCCCTCCAGCCCTCCACCCAATCTCCACATCAATCCCCAGGGAGGGTGAGGCTCTCCTTGGGGGGATCTCCAGAGTCTCTCATTTCATCCAGGGCAGGACCTAGGCCCTTTCCCATGTGTCCAGGTTGAGAGAGCATCCCTCCATGTATAATGGGCTCCCAAAGTTCATTCGTACGCCATAGTAAACACTGGTCTACTACCCAAGGCCCCAAAGGTTGCCGAGGCCTCCTCACTGACACTACATTCATGGAGTCTGGATCAGTCCCCTGTTGGCTTCTCAGCCCTCAGTCTGGGGTTCAAGAGCTCCCTCTTGCCTGCTGCCTTTGTGGGTTTCACCAGCACTGTCTTGACCCCTTTGCTCATCACTCCTCCATCTGTGTCACTGGGTTCCAGGAGTTCAGTGCAGTGTTTAGCTGTGATATCTGTCTCTGCTTCCATCAGTCACTGGGTGAAGGCTCTAGGATGGCATATAAGGTATTCATCAACCATATCATCAGGGAGGGGCTATGAATGTAGTCTCTCTGTTATTACTTAGTTTTCCAGTTGGTGTTATCCTTGTAGATCTCTGGAAATCTCACTAGTGTCAGCTTTCTCCTCAAACCTATAATGACTCCATCTATTATGGTACCTCTCATCCTGCTCTCTTACTTCAACTCAACCTTCCTGCTCCCTCCATGCCTTCTTCTCCCCTCCTCTTATCCCCCTCTCTTTTTCCTGGTCCCCTCTCCCTTCCCTCCATGTTCCCAATCTGCTCAGGAGATCTTTCCTCATTCCTCTTCTCTGGAGTATCATGTATATCTCTTAGGAACCTCCCTGTTTCCCAGACTTACTGGCACTGGGATTGTAAGCTGACACTCCCCTGATCTATGTCTAAAATCCACATATGAGTGAGTACATACCATGTTTGTCTTTTTGTGACTGGGTTACCTCACTCAGGATTGTTTCTTCTATTGCCATCCATTGAGACAGGATTTCTTTGTATCTTCTCTGTATCCTGTCCTGTTACTCACCTATGTAGACTAGGCTTGCCTCTAACTCATGGAGATACACCTGTCTCTGCCTCCTGAGTACTGGGATTAAATGTGTTCACTACCACGACCTGGCTGTTTTCAAGTGCTTTATTGAGAATTTGTGAATCAATATTCATAAGTGAATCTGGTCTGTAATTTTCTTTCTTTGTTGGATCCTTGTGTGGATTAGGTACCAGAATAATTGTGGCCTCACAAAAACAAAACAAAACAAACAAACTAAAAACTGGGCAATGCTCCTTCTGTTTCTGTTTTGTGGAATAGTTTGAGGAATATTGGCATTAATTCTTCTTTGGAAGGTTGGTAGAGTTTTGCACTGAATCCATCCAGTTTTGACCTTTTTTGTTGTTGTTGGTAAGGAAACTTTTAATTAAGGGTTCTATTTCACTAAGACTTGTACGTCTGTTTAGATTGCTTATCTGATATTGATTTAACTTTAGTAGGTGTTATTTATTAAGAAATTTATCTTTTTCTTTTAGGATTTATCAATTTCCATGTTGATGGCGCATTTATTTTAAAGTGTGTTCTTATGATTATCTGGATTTCTTTCATGTCTCTTGTTATACGTCCCATTTACTTCTAATTTTATTAATGTGTATCTTCTCTCCATTTTTTCTAGTTAATTTGGCTAAAGTTTTATCAATCTTATTGCTTGTTTTTTCAAAGAACCAAGTTTTTGTTTCAATGGTCCTCTGTGTTGTTGTTTTTTCTATTTTCTTGATATCAGCCCCAAGCTTCATTATTTCTTACTGTCTACTTCTTTGGTGTATTATTTCTTCTTTTTGTTCTATATCTTTATGGTGTGCCATTGAGTTGCTAGGAGGAGATTGTGTTGATTTTTTTATGCAGGCACTTAGAACTATGAACTTGCCTTTTGAACTGCCTTTACTGTGTTCCAAATTGTGTTTCTATTTTCATCCAAATCTAAAATGTTTTAAATTTCTTTCTTAGTTTGTCTTGACCCATTTTTCATTCAGTAGTGAGTTGTTGAGTAGCCATGAATTTGTAAATGTTAAATTGCTTCTGTTGTTGTTGTAACCCATAGTAGCCTAATAGGATGTTTCAGTGTTTTGCATTTGTTGAGACTTGTTTGGTATGCAAGTATGTGGTTAGTATTACAGGATGTTTAATGAACTTTGGAGAAGAAGGTATATTCTTCTATGGTTTAGTGAAATGTTCTGTAAGTATCTGTTAGTTCCATTTGATTTATGACGTTGTTTAACTCCAGCATTTGTCTTTTTAGATGACCTGTCTATTTGTGAGAGTGGTCAATATGTGATTTAAACTGTAATATATGAACTTGGGTTCCCTTGTATTTGGTGCATAGATGTTTGGAAATATAATGTTCTCCTGGTAGATTTTTCATTTGATGAATATGAAGTGTCCTTCCCTATTTTCCTGATTAGTTTTGTTTTGAAGTCTATTTTATCAGATATTAAAATGGCTACACTGACTTGCTTCTTAGACTTGTTTGCTTGGACTATCTTTTCCATTCTTTTACCATGAATTGATGCTTATCCTTGATAGAAAGATGTATTCAGCTACTGTTTTTGAATTCAGTCTGTTAGTCTGTGCCTTTTTATTGGAAAATTGAGATCACTGGTGTTAGAGGTATTAATAAACAGTGTTTCTTGATTCTGGTTAGTTTGTTATTAGAGTGTCAGGTTTTTCTTCCTCTTTTTATTTGATGGTCTGGAATTATTTATTCCTTGTGTTTTCTTTGGTATAGTTAACCTCTTCCAATTGAAGTTTACTTCTCAAGCCTTCTGTAGAACTGGATATGTAGATAGATACTATTGAAATTTATTTTTCCACCATGTTTTTTTCTTCCACTTATTGTGATTGAAAGTTTTGCTGGGCATAGTAGCCTGGTCTGGTCTCTGTGGTCTCTTAGAGCTTTCAGAACTTCCATTTAGGATTTTTGGCCCTTTAGAGTCTTCACTGAGATGTCAGGTGTTAGTCAACCTTTTTATATGTCACTTGGTCTTTTTCACTTGAAACTTTAACATTCTTTTGTTATTGCTGTTCTGTATGCTTAGTGTTTTGATTATTACATGTTCTGGGAAATTCCTTTCTGGTTCAATCTATTGGTTTTCTGTATGTTTCTTGTACTTTGATAAGCATTGCCTTCTTTAGGTTAGGATTTTTTTCTATGCCTTTGTTGAAATTATTTTCTGTGCCTTTCACTTGGGTTTCTTCTTCTTTCTCTATTCCTATATTAGGTGTTTTTATAGTGTTCCAGTTTTCTGGATGTTTTTTGCCTGGACTTTTTTTTAGATTTCACATGTTCATTGGCTGAGGTGTCCATTTCTTCTATCTTTTCTTCAGTGCCTGAGATTATCTCTTCCAACTTCTGTATTATGCTGGTGAGGCTTACCTCTGAGGGTTTGGTTTGACTTTCTAAATTTTTCCTTTCCAGTAGTACCTCATTTTGGATTTTCTTTAGTATCTGTATTTCTACTTTCATGTATTTAACTTGAATCATAACCACATGGGTTATAAAGAGTCTGGGGATTCAAAGTAACTGTATCTAGCTTGCTAATTCACAAGGAACATTCTGATGCCCTTGGGCATAATGTATGGTTTGATTTCTTTCCAGTGTAAACTGTCATTTCATGCTCCACGTTTTCCTTTGTATTTAAAGATCAAACTTTGTATAATGGTCAATAAGGAAGGTTCATCTGACCTCTGCTCACCTTATAGCATTTCCTCACTGTACCCTGAGTACTTATTCTTACAAAGCCCTTGCCCTCTAATGTTGAATTCTTCAGCTTCTTATAAGGCATGTTTCTTCTCATTTAGGAACCAGCTTACTTGTCACCTCTTGAGCAAAGTCTTTATTCACTCTCCGTGGTTGGGTTTTGTCTGCTCTGTGCTATTCTCTAGCCTACTGTCTATCTGTTGAGTTTTGTCTTAGACTATCTTAAAATCACAAACCCCTCATTTTCTGCTATCCTAAAGAAACTTTAGCATCCCATCATTAAAGCAATGCATTAATTGAAATGATACTTTCTCATGTTTTCAATTTTGGTTTCTACTAAGCAATTTGTTGGCATGGAATTTGATGTCTTCAGGATGTTCTTGCAAACTGTTCTATTCAAATCAGCACTGATTCTCCCTTAGGAAAACAGAAGGCATCAATGAGAAAGGATTTCTTCCGTAGGTCATCATCCCTGACTCAGAATGCAGGATACAGTGGGGTAGTGTGCTCTTTTGGTAGGGAGATTTCTTCTCCTGTTGGGCCTGACTGCTTCGTGCCACACCAGCCAAGGATTCCTTCATAATCACAGATCTTTCTGGCTAAGTTTCTATATTTCTACAGGGTGGAAGTGACTCTTTAGTGATTCAACTTTCTGTTTTTATATATGAAATCTAGGTATAACTTATTGCAGTTGAGCAGTTGTCTTAATTCCAATGGGAACATGTATTTTGGTAATACTGGGACATTCCCTTTAGAACATCATTGCCTATGAGAGTCCCATCTATGATGACCAATTTAAAAACAAAAGCTTATTTGCCCACAGGAATCTTTAGATACTGTTGAACTCTCTCATCTGTATTAGATATGATTCACTTATATAACAGAAGGCAAACAAAGTTAGTGAGATGGGAGCACTTATTATAGCATGCTTACTAAATTGAATAAATGGGGCCAATACTGTTTTGAAGTTAGGCGTGTTAAAGCTTTTAAATACATTTCTGGGCTCCAGGCTCTCCCAGTCCCTTAGCTATGTTCATCTGGTATTTGAAGGTAAGTAATTCTGATGCTTGTTGGAAAAAATGTCCTGCTTACACTGTGAAGCATATCCCTGGGCTTTCCAAATGTCTTTAGCAAGGCTGCCCATCCCTCTAGTTCATTCTTCCCATGGATTGTAGCTTTACACTAGAGAGACTGCAAATGCCATCGACTTCTGTCTGGAAATCACTCTTTGTTTCTAGATTGTTCTTGATTGTTAAATAAGCATAAAGACAATTCCATACTTAAGGAAATTACTCTTATCCAATAATACTGAGTTACATTGCAGGAGAAACAGAATAAAAAGGAAATAAGGTGTAACTTTTGTTTGAAAACAATCTTCATGAATCTAACTGTGAGCTCAGTAAGTGCTGCTGACCTGGTTTCATGCATCACACAGGATGCGATTTCTGCTCAGTTCCTGACTATACACCTGTTTTGTTTCTGTACACGAACTGTGATTACAATTTATCAAGGAGCCTTAAGAGAAGGCTGAAGAGCAGACTTTCCATCTTTGTAATGAGTGTCCACATTTAAGACATGATGTGATTTTAAGAGGAACATTATTTTATGTTGGGGAATTGGTGTAGCAAAAATCTGTGGGAGGATATCCATGCATGACTCTCTGTCTTAGTCCAGTTTTTGTTGCTATCACAAAATATAGGCATTCAAATAACATATAAAGAAAGGAGTTTTTTTCTATTTCATATATTTATGTGTATGTGACAAATTTGTTCCTTTTTATTGTCATTATAGTTTTTTCCTAACATATTACAATAACAAAGCACTTTATCTTATTTAATGCTGCTGCTGTTAGTCATGGACTGAGCCCTGCAAACCCGCCTTGGATGGAAATCCGTTTTAAGGCAAGGTTTTAGGGTCTGGGAAATTTAATAGCATGGCACTGGTGTCTGCTCAGTTTCTGGTGACAGATCATTTTGATACTTCATAGTATAGCAGAAGCCAACTTATGCTGTGATGGAGCAAGCTTGCTAGTTAAAAAAAAGGAGGTACTCATATTAAAACAGTGTCAAAATGCCATCATAGGGGGCCCACCCTTATGACATCATATGATCTGAATTTATCTTCCACAGACTCCACTTTGCAATACTATTAATATAAATTTGGGAACTAAGTTTCCAACACATAAACTTCTAAGGGACTTGCTCAAGCCATAGTGCTCTCTTGGCATGTCACAAGTGGAATGAAGTTACAGATGAAGCATTGTAGAGAGAGGAGCAATCTCATACTTCTGCTCTTATCAGAGCTATGGAAGAGCATCTGGTTCTGTAGCCAGTGCTCATGAACTCGAGTCCTGACTGTGTTCCTGACTAGTTCTATGACTTGAGTCAAGTTACCAAGTCTTCCTAAGGGTCAAAGTCACCGCTTTCATGATTTGTAGTTTTAACTGAAGGGTTAATAGAAGGGTTGTTTTAATTGAAGGGTTCTTGTGCAATTAGATGATGGCAGGAATCAAAGGAGATGATACAAGTAATCATTGCCTCAAACTCTTTGATCTTTGCTCTGAAATTCTTACCTGAAATTCCATGCTGTTGGATGTTAGTTGTCTTTTCTTTATTTGCTGGTAGTAACAGAAATAATTACCAGATAGGTGGGCTTTCCATTATACTCTTTAATTGGAACTAATTTAAACCTCAATTTCTGTGACATATTCCTACATTACAGACATCAGAAACTTACAGAAAATGCTACTAGAAAATCACAGACAAATGGAAAAGAAAACAGGATTCTATCAGTTGGAGTCTATGATTAATCAGGACGTTATTTTTATAATTTTTTTCTTTCAAGTTATGTTTCTTTTTTTTTTTTTTTTTTTTGGTTTTTCGAGACAGGGTTTCTCTGTGGCTTTGGAGGCTGTCCTGGAACTCGCTTGGTAGTTCAGGCTGGTCTCAAACTCACAGAGATCCGCCTGCCTCTGCCTCCCGAGTGCTGGGATTAAAGGCGTGTGCCACCAACGCCCGGCTCAAGTTATGTTTCTAAAGGAAATAAAACTACCCTCCTTGCTCAGTGACTCAGCTCTACACAGATACGTCACTCACTATAATTAATTGATGGATGTTTAGTTTCTTCTATGAATATCTTTTTAAAAGTAAATTATAGTTAGGGACAATTACCTAAGAGACATGCTCCCTATTCAAACACTGGGTAGTTTGTCTTTGGATTTAGTTAGATGACTAGAGGTATATGTTACTTTGACTTCTAAGTAGTGAATGTTCTTTCTAAACAGAATCTAGATGTTATGTCTTTTTTTTAAAAAGTGATTGTGAGAAAAAAAAGAAACCAACTTTTGATTCTAGGGAAAGTGAACTTAAAGACATTGTCCCTGTCAGTGTACCCAATGTCAAGTGTTTTATGAGAGATTGCTTTGAAAATTGAATCCGAGGAACTGCTTTGTCTTTCTAGGATAACCTCCTAAATATCAAGAGTGATGAAATCGCTCAGCTGTGTTTGCTTGTCATTTGGGCTTCAAGAAACTTGAAGCAAAATCCGAAGCTCAATGGAAGCACTAATGTTTGCTTTATTAGCTGGCCTATTTGCAGTTTTGCCTCTTTAAAAGACTGTTACTTATTCCTTACTGTAAACTATTTAAAATTATTTCTGGAAAGAAGCAATAAAATAGGAGATGTTAATAATACAAGAAAGAGAGAAAGATGGAAAGACATTGTTGCCATTGTCATCATGGTTATCATAGAGAGCAGGTTTAGTTACTTACTAATTCAGGGAAAGAACCTGGTATTTTGATTATATTAAAATGATTGATGAGACCTATAAAACATTTTAAATACAGAACTACAGAAAAGCATACATTTAACAAACTTTATTTCCCTTCAGGTAGACATTGGAGCAATGAAAATGACAGATCTCATTTCAGTCTTTGTATTCTCTCAACCTCTTCCCTGTCCCCAGTTTACCTTGTTTCTGGGTGATCTTCCTATCCTAACATGGGATACATAACTGCATGCATCTTTGATAGCTTGCTTTGTTCTTCAGCCAGAGTTTTTGATTTATATTTATGTAAGTGTATTTAACTCACGTTAATTACTAAATTCCCCTGTATAAACACACCACAAGGCATTTACTCATTCCTTTATTGAGAACACTTAGGGTTTTCCAAGTTTTTCTACGGATGACACTGCTGGTGACTGTACATCATGTATGTCTCCACATGTCCCTGAGTTTCTCTGGCATTTGTTTTTAGAAGGGATATCTCTGAATGACAGGTCTGTTTTCACCTATTCAGTAAACAATGCAATGGCAATTGTTCTTCTAGGCAGCTGCAGATTGTGCAGTGACGATTCCTCTTTCCATGAAAGTTGCATTCTGGAAAAAATTATAGTATGGGAAAGTAGGCAATGAATATGACAGATACAATTATGTTCAATAGTAACAAGTACACTGGAGAAATAAAACCAGGGCAGGTGGTAGGAAGTGGATATGTGAGAAGTTTGGAGACCTGGTGTAAGGTGGCAGAGGGTACCTCACTGTGGCTTCAATGTTTATACTTCATATAGTAGGCACAAGGAGCATCTTTTCATTCCTATGAATAAAATAATTCATGTTTCACAGACCTTGCTATTCCCATACTATCCATTGTTGATTTGAACCCTTATGTTTTCAGATCCTAATCAAAACAGAGGCCCAAAATCCAACTAGACATCTCCTCTGCAAAATGATCAAAGTTGGAATTAATATAGGCAATTTAAGGTGATCTACATCCTGGTTGTGGCTCAGGTTCTGTCAGGTGTGTGTGATATGACATGGTGCTGTATTCCGCTACTCTTTTCTGTCTGAAACAATGACACACCTTTGTTCTTCCAGTGCCCTTGAAGTAATTCAGCCTTGTTTATCTCTGAAGTCTACCTTAGCTCACTGTGGATCAGCTGGCCGAGTATAGTGGAATTCTTCTGCAATGATCTGATTGATGACACAAAAACAAACTGGGCCTGAAAGGTAGTGTTCCATTGCCATTGGTCACCAAGACAATCCAAGTTAGATTATCAGTGAAATGAGTCATCTAGGATTAACATTTTCAGTAATATATTTCAAAGAGAATATGCATAATCCTCCAAATGTTCAGCAACCCCAACTTCGATTTATAGTTCAAAGGTGTTCATGAGCGTTTATGTAATATCTGGAATTCACTGATTTTTTTTTTTGGCTTGTCTAGAATCACATCCTATGGGGTCCTCTATTTTACAGAGAGGAGCAGGCAAAATTTGCCATGCTATCCTTTGCTGTGTGGTAGTTTCACTTTGTCATTGATTTCTTCATGCTTCCCTTCTCTTTCAGGTTCAGTTCCACAACCATGGTTTTCTTAATTTAATTTTTTGGCTCATTTTCTGAGATTCTCCCATCTGTTTATGATTTTGTTACATGGATGTCATAGATAGGATGATTCAGCATCCTCGATTTTGCTCATTTTTGATTTCTGGTAGATTTGATGTGGCTTCCTTCTAGATGAAGAGATAGTGAAATCCCTATCTGATTATGAATCTACATTTTTGACAAGGTACAGTCATCACACAGATACTGAAAACAGACTTTATGGCTAATTATGTATTAATAATATTGATAGACATGGCTTTATTCAGTATTTATCAATGCTTAAGAGATTTTTTAACACAATCAAAACATTAGCCTAGTTAAGGAATTTTGTTCCAAAAAGGTGAGAAATTTTCAGTAAGTATGTGATATATATATATATATATATATATATATATGTGTGTGTGTGTGTGTGTGTGTGTGTGTGTCTTCTATATATGACTGAATCATGTGAAATTATAACTTCCATAGTAAAAAGGAAGATGTTAGCACTATCATATATATTTTATACTATTTCATACTTTTAGATATGTCACCAAACAGGTAATGATCTTTAAATTTTTCTTAAAAAACAACATTCAAGTCAGTTTAGTGGACCATTAACACTATTAAGAGGGTCCTGGGGAGTGAACCCAGGGTCTTGTGTATACTAGGTTAATAGTATGCCACAACTGAACCGTACCTATCCCCAGTCCAACAGAATTTTTTTAGATAAAAAAATGTTTTAATCTTGAGGAGAGGTGGGAAAAAAAAACAAAATAGGTGATAAGGGAAGTCCTTCCGTATATGTTTGATTGGTATAAATAAAGCACTGTTGGCCAACAGGGAAGCAAGATAGGTGGGACTAGGAGACTAGGAGGATTCTGGGAAATGTAGTGAGGAGGGTCATCACCATGTGATCTTCCTGGAAGAGGACACAAGTCTATGTTCTCGGTAAGAAAAAACCATATATATATATCATATATATATATATATATGATATATATATTATATATATATGTATGGATATATATGTATATACATTTATATATTAGTAATTATGGGTAAATAATTAAGTCAGAGCTAGTCGATTAGAAACCATAGCAAACAGCCAACAGCTTCTTAATTAATATAGTGTCTTGTGTGTTATTTGGGGGCTAAAGCGGCCACGGAACCCGGGCAGGAATCCGGCAACAAATAGGCATGTTCTATTTCACAGGAGCTCTGGAATGCCTTCATCCTTCATCAAAACAAATTCTTTCAACAGCCTTCATGAACTTATCCACGGAAGCTGTTGTGTTGCCCACTTTTTATCAGTGTGACGAAATACCCAAGGAAATAACTCGAGGGAGGAGGACGTACTCTGGCTCACCGTCTTCAGGGCTTCAGAATAGCCTTGACTGTCCCACCTCAGGATAATGTGGTGGGATGCAAACAGGGAAGGATGGGGAAGAAAGGGTAAGAAATAGGGACAAGATACAGCCTTCAAAGGTGTCTCTTTAGTGATGCACTTCTTTTGTTTTGTTTTGTTTTTCCAGACAGGGTTTCTCTATGGCTTTGGAGGCTGTCCTAGAACCAGCTCTTGTAGACTGGCTGGTCTCAGACTCACAGAGAATGCCCCTGCCTCTGCCTCCCAAGTGCTGGAAATGAAGGCGTGCGCCACCAACGCCCGGCAACTAGTGACCCACTTTTACAGGTCCCATCTGTAATGATTAAAAAAAAAAAAAAAAAAAAAAGAAAGGCGAGGTGGGTACCTTTGAGGCCCTGCCAAGGTGTGGCACTAAAGTAAACCTGCCACATGCACCAGAGTGCAAGAGGCTTATCAGGGCAGGCCGGCAGACCGGCAGACAGACAGACAGACAGACAGAACAGAGACAAAGGGAAGAAGAGAGGCAAGAGAAGCAAGAGGGGCAAGGGGGCGAGCTGTGCCTGGCGGGCACTTCTAAGGGGTGCCCTTGTCACATAGGTGATGGTGGAAAAGCGCCTGAAGACAGATCTTCGTTGCTTCAGGAGGGCAGTGCTGCACATTTACCTGAAAAATAGTTAAAGTCAGGAACGTTTTCCTTGGTGGGAGACTCTGTCTAAGGACAAGAAGAATCTACCAGCATGAAAGTCTGATTTCCACATTTGTCCCGTTGTTCACCATTACTCAAGAAAATGTCTTTATGTCCCAAAAAGCCAATGTCAGTTTTCATTCTATCAGGAAAGACCTGCAGTTAATTAATGACAACGCTGTATCTGCTTTTCTCTACCTTGTGTCCTTTGTGGTTTTTAAGACTGCTCAGTTGTGCTGAGGAAGACTGAAGATAATGGTCCACAGTCAGTGTGCACCAGACACCGACTCTGAACTTAACCAAAAAGTCAGTACTTTATCTGGACCTTATGTGGAAATGCCAAGCACAGCAACATTTCCAACTGAGTGCCTGTCCTTATGCTTCTTTGTTCAAAGCTAGGCGGAAGAATTTCAGCATCAGATAAGACAAAACGGCCTTTGCGGGGGTAGACAGACAAGCAGCACTCGCTGCTGCAGGGACCACAGAGTCTGAGAGGAAAACAGACCCTGGGAAGCATTTTAATCTCCCGGCATGCACCTCCACCCATAGCCTTCCTGATGCTATAGCTCTCAATGCGACTCACAGCAGGTAGCCTTTAAAAGACAGCACAGGGAGGGTGTCCTGGCTGGGTAAAGACTTAATTTGTTGCCATTGGACACAACTGACCAAATTGTTTGCATTCTAAATTTGCCACGGCTGGCAGAAATACAAACAATATGATGGGAAGGATGCTGACCGGTCTGCAGAACTGGAGCTGGCTAGGCTTCGCTGGAGGTTAAGAGAGCAGAGACTTTCAGTATTTTAAGAACTTTAGAACTCTTTTAAAATCCTGTCTCACTCCACCAGACTCCAGGTGACTCCAGGAAGTAATTGCTGTTGAAAGCTGTATATCATTAAAACAGAAAAAGGTTGAACACCCGTAATGATGCTTGCATGTCAGCTGGACGGTCTGGTAGCATTGAAACATTTGGATATGGAGAAAGGAATCCATGTAAGAAAGGTGGTGACTTAAATGCTAAACGTGCATTGTCACTAAGGACTGTCTAAGCAGTTGTGGGTGGGCTTGGCATTTGAGGCAACATAAGCATAGAGATCGAAACGTCATTGCAAGAGAAAGCATTTCATCTAGGAACACAGCTAGGAAAGGACCTGTGTGAAATAGATTCACAGAAAAAAAAAGGCGTGAGAGTTCATGGAGGGCAGGAATGACTGTTCTATACCATCCATATAACAGCCATGTAGGTGCTTGTTAAAAACAGAGTCCTATGGCCTTCCCCCTCCATATTCTGATTCAGGGTGCTAAAATAATTGATAGGGAGGCCATTGGGTTGAGCCAGCTCCAAGCACTGTGTGCTTGTGTGTAAGCAAAGGGAAATCCAGCACAAATAGAAATTCAGTTCGGATGGGGCTAATTTAGTCACCTAGTATCTGTGAAGAGAGGCTAGATAGTGGTGGACAGGAAGAGCTTCAGAAAATCTATATTATGGGCTGTTGTCATAAGTTGCTGGGCTAACTTCTTTCTGATAACCCATCTCAATCGATTGCAATTATTATGCCATGTACATCTTCATAGGCAGAGTGGCTCCTGACACAATAAAAGCCATACTTGAGCATTTAGTACAAGTACATGCTTGATGCTTATTTCCATACAGCTTTATCTAGAAAGATGGGCTGGATTATACCCCTACCCAAATGTGGAACTCCTAAGCTGCTCAGCAATGTTTAATACTGCTCTATTCACTATAGCTAGGAAACATAAATGACCTAAATATCCTTCAACAGTGGAACAGATAATGAAAATGCAATACCTATAAACAATAGAACACTATTCAGATGTAAAGAAAAATATAATTTCCAGGTAAATGGATAGAACTAGAAAATATTATATTGAGTGAGGTAATTCAAACTCAAAAAGACAAACACCTCATGTTCTCTCTCACCTGTGACTTTTAGGTCCAAATCTTCCGATGTGAGAATATAACCTTGAGTGTGAATCAGAAGATGTGAGAAGTGGGGAGGAGGGGTTTAGTTTAAGAAAAAAAGGGAATAATATTGTTATATATCTATCTAAAATTACACAGCTATATGTAAGTGTGTATATCTTAAGGGAAGTTATGTCACTTGGGCTGACAAAGCTCCCAAAGAGAACCAAAGACTAACAAAAAACCCAGTATCAGTAATGAAAAACCTCCTTTTATATTGTTGGTCACAGTAGTTCAAGAGACTCCCCAAACAACATAGGCTACTGCTATTGCACTATCATTTGCCTCTAGAGGTTGCTTTCATAGTACCAGGCAGAAAGCAGTCAATAGTCCTAACCAGCTGTGACTCCTAGGAACTACAACAATTATAAACATGGCAAGGTATTTCTAAAGGTGCAATAGTGGAACTCCTATCTTGGGTGGTAACCAAGATAACTGGACTAATTGTACTTAAGACCCATTCAACAGGGGGCAATCATGCCTGACACTGAAAACCTAGCCAGATTCCTCGGAGCTAGTGAGGTCATGAACATTAGAAAATAACCTACTATTGTCATGTTACTAGACCAACATATTTCCTATATGCATTCAAAACTTATACCCACAAATAGGTGCAGCATATGGAGACCGTTAAAGAAAACCACAACTAGCCAAAATGCAGAGATCAACTAGTTGTGAGTGCCTAGATCCAATCAATACACCTACCACACAACTCCTGCACCTAATAGGGAACATTGTAGAAGAGGGGGCAGAAACATTGTACAAAAGCCAGAGGACCCGGAAATGTGCTATGAGGTGCATCTCCTAGATACCAAGGAAGCTACACCCGTGATACCTCCACAACATGGCTGCCTAGACAAGACCTTAACAATGACAGTATCATAGACGTTCAAATGGGGAAGGGAAAATTTTCAGGGGTCCCCATCCCTAAAAACTATAGGCAATTGAAGGCGTCTGAGATTTAGATAATTAGTCTTTTCCAGGGGGTAATTCTGGTTATCTGATGCCAGTGGTCAACCCTGAAATCGTATGCATGCAGGCAACTCTAAATGGACTCAGCAGGTTATATTTATATATTTATGTTGTGTGTGAGTGTGTAATAATAATAATCAAGGAAAAAGAGGCCAAAGAGGGAGTGAAGTGAGTGGACATAAGAGAAGTTTTAGGGGGGAAATAATAGAATTATATTTTAATTAAAAATTTAATAGGGTGATATTTGACGTATTTTATTTTTTGAAGTAGTCCTAGGAATACCACAAATGACCAAGGCTATGAGAAACAGATTGGCAAATATCAATCGGAAGTGCATTCGGGAGTAGTTATTGCTTGGGAGTTTGGATTCCATTCTGACAGAGATCCTGTGAGCGAGCCTATCGCAGCAAAGGTCATGGAAACTGGGCATCTATTGTGTGACCTCCTGGGAGTTGGCAGTTGTTTGGAAGTCATCCTGGACTCCCTAGAGGTGTGCAGAGTCTGCTCTGAGGCAGAGGCAACAGAGGCCTGAGCTAGGAACTGACTGGCTCACAGAGAGAATTGTCTGTTAAAACCACAGGCATAGGAAAAGGGTGTTCTGAGGGTCACCACCTGTCTGTACTAGAAGACTGTCAGAAATGAGGATGTTAGGCTTAGAGTCTCTCGAGTTATAACTCAGCCTGCCAGAGACCACAAGAACAAAATTTTAAATCCCTGTATTGAGGTCTCCTGCCTGAACTCGATTTAATGTTTCTTTCCGTTTTCTAGCACCATGCTTGGTGTTGACTCCGATCCTCATCTTCTGGTCATCTTATTACCCCGTCCCCTAAAGTTCCGCAAATAAATGGTATCAGAATACACTAGTAACTTAATTCTACCCAACACTCTTGTAGTCAGGGCTCTGTTTCTCAGTGAGAAGTGTGTGGAGGTGAATGAATATTTGAACATGGAAATAAATTTACATATTGGTTCTCTTTAGAATTCAGCCATGCTCTGGGCATGTCATAGTTACTAGTGGTCCGGGATGTTGAGAAGGCATTTTGCCAAAGGACTGATGATGCTCCTGGGTGATAATTATTACAAGGGATGAGGAACCCAGGGGAAGCATTGACGAAGGAATGAGGCTTCGTCATCAGAGAAGAGCCCTTTTGAGAATGCTTAGGTATCAGTGACTCAGACTTGTCTCTAGCTCTGGCCCCTTTTAGTCCTCCCAAGAGTTGAGGGGGAAATTGGAAACAAATGCTCAAAGTTGTTTTGCTAAAATTAGGAATATACAAGTTACTTGGAGGTCCCTATAAGAGAGTGTAGTACAACCACAGGAGAGAGATGATCTCTTCCAGGAGAACTAGAAAAGGGCATAAGGATGTGGAAGCCACAGGTCTCTGACAAGGTCTGTCTGCTAACATGGGTGAGGTGGCCCATGTTAGTGATTGGTTGACCCTGAGTCCTGATGAGTTGAGAGAGGAAACTCTCAGTCCACATTATGTGAGTAGCAAAACCTCATGGGACAGGATAGATGGAACATTCTGGTAGGTAGCAACAAGTCACCTCATTTCTCTTCACAATTCCATTTTCTGATAGATGTACATTGCCTTGATAAAATACCCAAGTGAACAAGAACCAGGGGACTGATCTCTCTTATTTTTCTCATTGCTATGATGAAACGCTTGGCAAATGCAATGTAAGGAAGGACAGGCCAGATTGGCTCACAGTTTGAGAGTACATGAAACAGGGAAGGGATGGCAGAATGAATGTGAGGTGGCTGGTCCCATTGTGTTCACACCAGGAAGCGGAGAGTGTTGCTAGTCATCTGCTTGCTTTCTCCTCTTCTCCAGTCTAGAATCCCTGTCCATGGAATGGGGATATCCACATTTAAGTGGGTCTTCCCTCTTCAGGTAAACCTTCCTAGAAACACCCTTATAGACACACCTAGAGGTAGGTTCCCATGGTGAGGCTGGGTCCAGTCACATTAACAATGAACACTAACCATTGAATGATCTGTGATAAGTTTCTAGTTCCCTTGAAAAATGAAGTCATTACTTCTTTCCTACTTGATGTCAATCAAGAAATAAATGCATGTATGGAAATCACTAACGGATGTCTAAGTGACTGACTTTGCCAACTTTAGAGAGAATAAATTACTAGTAAGTAAGACCCTAACTGATGGCTGTTACTTTAACACCATCGGGTAATAGTTGTTGAGCAAGTTTCTTAATTTTCAGAGCCTTAGATTCTGTCAAATGAATATAACACATAGTTAATGATGCCATTGAGCATATTAAAGGAAATAAGGTACATGTTTAGTACTTGTTGGGATAAGAATTAATAGTGATATTAGCAATTATCGATATTACCTTTTAGGTAAACAAAGTTCCATCAAGGGCCTCAGTTCTACTTTCTAGTTAGTTGGTTTTCTGCCATCATAACTCAACCTTAAAACATTAGGTACATTTATTATGTTTAGTCATTTATCTCTTTTGATACTCTTAAAAAGAATCCACGGATTAAAGCCTCATTTGTTCTTATGTGAGCTGTTCTGCCCATTCTCTTCTGTTTAAATTTTCCTAATTTGAATATTTTCTCAGCTAACTCAGTGGCACAAACTGGTGCCTATCATGGCTTTCTTCTTGTAGCCCCTTTGTAAGCTACTGGAAGCAAGTTTCACTGGGGCCACGTGAAAGTGTGTATTGTCTGGAAGACAGAGCTATTTTTAGCTTAAAGGTAGCACTGTGTTTTTGCTCCTTGGAAAATTCCTTCACTCTTGATGAAAGCCAAAACTTGAAGCAAGTGGTGACAGATTAGGTTCCTAATTGCTATGCTGTTGGAAATAAGGAAGCTATTGCTAATCGTGTAAATGGCAACCTGAATTTTACCAGGGCAGTGAGATGAGCCCACTCAGTGGCCTTGGCCTAGAGAGCCTGGGAAAACTTGTGAAGTGGCAATAATAAAAACAGCATATGGTCTTTCAGGAGTGTTGTCATACATAAGCAACATGCTTTGGGCGTGGTGATGAGCACCAGGTGGATTTGGCTCAGGGCTTCTAATCGGAGGGAAGAGGAATTGTGCTTTCATGCTCATGCTGGAATGTGATTTTGCATTTCTGGTATTTAAAAACATAATAATTTAAGGACGACGTTATGTTTTCATTCCTTATTTGGAGGCTCTACCGGCCAGCATAAGGAAACACTTAACTTACAATCTTCAAAGGCGTACCGGGGAGGTTTGGAAGGCATTTGGTTTGGCTTGAAGCAAGTTTGGCTAGTGAAGCGACAGGCACACAAGAAAGAACAACAGGTGAAAAAATGTGGGGTTTCTTTCATCTTTCAAAGGATTTCCTTGATGAATTGAAGCAGCCATGAAAATAAGCACTGGCCTTGGTACCCAGTGGCCTAAAAGGACTTAGAGTGGGCCAAATCAGAATCAGGCTGGGGCCTAATGAAAATCAGGCAACAAGCCTAGGCCTAATTAAATATGTACTGCCTCCATCCACACCCCCCCCCACTTTTTTTAAATCCTTCTTGGCTTGATTTTTAACCAAAAAAAAAATCTGGTTTTGTGGTAGAGAGAGATTTATCTTTGTGTGAGGCAGAGTTTGGCAGTGGCCAGCAAATTCAGACGGTGTCATTAGTAACTCATCAGAACCAGTCAAAACTATTATTGCTACATTGATGTTTTTGAAGGCCTATTTCTTTTAAAAGCTACTTATGAAAATTAACTCATGTAATTCTAGGTGCAAGTAAATGTATACATCTTGAAGTCATCAACTGGAGCTCAGAAATGCAGTATGCATTTTGCTTGGGAAACATGGCACATCAGATAGAAACAATGCTTTGCAGTAAATTTTAAAGCCGCAGATTGAGAAGCAGCAGGTCCCCAAACTTGACTAAAGGACTCTCTGGGACCCATGAGTCATGGGTTATTTTCCAAGTAAGATCACAGGAGGGAAGTCTGTATGGGCTCCTACAGAACTTTAAAGCATATTTGGACAATGAGATTAGTCTTGAGGACAGAGCCTTTCCTCCCTTGTCACAGGTCATGGACTGGATACCCGAGGACCTGGGACTGGACCGCAGATTCCTCGGCCCTCCGTGGAGGACTTTCTGGTCAGTACCTCCCACAGAGAAATTATTGCTTAGGCTATCATTTGAATACAAATAAACTTTTATGTAACTCAGGGAGATAACAGACTTAGTTATTGTAGTCTATCTATGAGGTCCGAGGAGATGATGGCATAGTAATAGTTGGTTGGGTCTGGTTTAGGTCTTTTTCAAAGCCTTTGCTTGGGAATGACTTTTGAAGTCAATGACAATGCCAGATTTAGGAAGCATTCTGGAGGCATGCGTTTGGGGACTGGTATGGATGAGACTCAGACTGGATCTACAGACTGCCCCACACAGCAGCTGTGTACTGAACAGGGCAATGTAAAAGGGGATGCCCAATCCTGTGATGGACCACCCCTTTCAAGAGCAATGTGAGCACAATGCCCAGCCACCGAAAGACGGCCTGTACCCTGCTTTTCTCATAAAGTGCTTAATGAAAAGATGCTCAAACTCTTCCACGGATTTGTGGATTCTAAAGTAGAAAAGCAGCAGGGACAGAAGCCCATGGACTCTGTCTTCACTGGCTTTAATTGTTTGGGTTTCGAGTTTAGTAGCTAAATGTCCCTGCCTGGAGAGTGTGCTTTGCTTCACGCTGATGTTTGAAGAAATGCCCTGGTTTGTATCAGTCATATATCATGTTAGGGTAAGAGAAAACATGCCTCTCGAAACAATTAAGAACCTGCAAGGTATTATTAGAATGAGCAGTAAGCCACAATGTCAATTTAGGATAGGCTTAAAAAAATTTTGTCACCATTTTCTAATGATTAAAAACCACAATACTGAAAAACTTATCAAAACACAATATTTATCGTATCACTTTACAAAGAGTCCATTTTTTTTTCTGTAAAGATCCAGTGAACAAACAGTGTATGTTTCCAGCCTTTGTAGCACGGATGTAGCCACAGACAATAAGTAAACAAGTGTGTGTGTGTGTGTGTCTGGGTTTCAGTTAAACTTCATGAGTTCCAATTTATAGAAAGGAGGTAAGGGCTGGAGAGAGGGTTCATCAGTTAAGCAGGCATACTATACTACCTTTGTAGACTTCAGTTCCCAGAACCTGTATTTGTGACTGACAACTGCCTGTAACTCCAGCTCCAGGAAATTCAATGACTGCCATCTTCTGGCCTCCGTAGATACTGCACACATGTGCACAAACTCGCACACTGATATACACACTCATAATTGAATATTTAAAGGAAAGTCTTATGTATTTCATGATTTTTTAATCTTGTTTCTCACCAGCTCTTTAAAAGCCAGGTATTGTGGCTCATGCTTGCAGTCTCAAAATTGAGAATGCTGAGGCAGGAGGATTTCAGGTTGGAGGCCAGCTTGCATTACACAATGAGACAATGTCTCAAGTTGGTGCAGGAGTGGTGGGGTATAAAAGCTATGTTTGGCTCAGAATCATATAAAATCAGCCTATGAGTCAGTTTAGGTCCAAGAGCCACAGTGTGCTTACATTGTTTTAGAGTACAAGATCCTGTTTATTTGCATGTTTGTGAATTATTGTGAACACATTTGCCTAAGTCATAATTATTTTGTAATTCAGGCCGTGTAATTATTACTTTTGAAATGATTGTTTGGGCCCCTTGAGGACAGCAATATGGGGGATAGCCAGGAGGCATGAGGGCCGGTAAACCCTGACTTTCAATATGCTCTACCTTTTGCCAGTTAAGTGAACTTATGCCATTGCTCACTTGTTATGATGAACAAATCCGTATAGTTTTACAAAAGAAGAACTACATGGATTCTTTTGTAATATGAAGATGGGAGTTTTCATGACAATCTGACCTGAGAGAAGGACAAGTTGGCCCTCATGGGGAATCTCTCATTAGGAAAGTTTTTCTTGTGGAGCTTAGTAGTGGATCAAAGAAAAAAAAAAACAATCTGGACCCTGTCACAAGTCACCTAACAATCACCTTCACCTGAAAGAGTTTGTGTGTAGTGATGGATGATGAGGAGAAGCTGAGAGGGCTCCAAAGACCACCATCTGACCCTGGGAGCTTTGCTTCCTAGTGATAAGCAAATGATGGGGACACAGGCATTGTGTGTTGGTTTGAATGTCCCACATAGGTTCATGTATTTGAATGCTTGGTTACCAGGGAGTGGAACTGTTTGAAAGGACTATAAGGATTAAGAGGTGAGGTCTTGTTAGAGGAAGAGTGCCACTGAGGGTGGACTTTGAGGTCCAAAACTCATGCTGGGCCCAGTTCTCTCTCTCTCTCTCTCTGTCTCTCTCTCTCTCTCTCTGTCTCTCTGTCTCTGTCTCTCTCTCTCTCTCTCTCTCTCTCTCTTCCCTCTCTCTCTTTCTCCCTCTCTCTCTCTCTGGATGATGATGTAGCTCCCAGCAACTTCTGCAGCCCTAGACCTGGGTGCTGCCAGGCTCCCTGCCATGAAGATAAAGGACTCAACCTCTGAAACTCTAAGCCAGCCCCCTGTTAAATGCTTTCTTTCTAAGAGCAACTCTCCTTAGAAACTGTGTCTCTTCACAGCAACAGAACAGTGACTAAGACACATGGTTATTAATGGATGGGCCAAGCCAAGGACTACAGGCTCCTGCCTTTACCCTCTGACACAGAATGTATGGACCAGTGGCAAAAGTGGTCTCTGGTATGAATTGAGTCTTTTACCCTGCTTCTGCCACTTACTTTTAAGACTCCCAATTTCTCCACGTGTAAAAGAGAGGGGATAATGATGTCCCTCTCAGAGTGTTGTTGAGGGAATAAAGTACGTTAATGTATATAATGCACTAGGGAACAGCACCTGGAATATGGCATTGGGTAATAAATAATTATTATGGTAATGCTTTTCTTTCTTTCTAGACTTCAAGTAATACAACATTTGAAGATTCTTATTTGGAGGGAGATTCCAGTCCTCAGGCAGGAAAATTGTGACTGTGTCTTTTTAGTCATTTCCTCATCTTCCTCATCCAACATCACCACTCCACTCTGCTGTTTCGTGTCTTTAGCCACCTAACTTACGCTGTCCTAATTCCTATTTGGTCTGGGGCTTTAATTCCCCCCACTATACTTTGTTATCAGCTGGTGGTCTCCTGGATCTAAACTGACAAACACTTGATTCATATATAAGAGGGAAGCCTGGTTCACTGGAGACTATATGATATATATAGCTGAGGTGTTCTTGTTAGACATCTATAGGCTACTCAAGACAGGTTTATAGCAAGCTGCTCGTTCTCTTTCCTAAAGTCGGGATCCTGGAGGGACAGAGTTTGCCCTGCTAGAATGTTCTACATCCTAAAGACCGTCAACCCATTCTTTGTTCTCATTTATCTATTAGATTTGTGCTCTCTTATTTTCTATATGTGTTCTGGGATGTGGTAGAGAAAAAGACTTGCATGATACTGCACACTATTTCAAAGTTTTGCTCTTCCCTCATGGATCTGTTGCCTGTGCTTTCTTGTACAGGGCAAGGAGATGGACAGTTGTTGAGGGGATGGATGTACACACTTCTATTTTCTTGGAATAAGTGTGAGACATTTTTTTAGGAAGAATTCATTGTGTAAGTTATAAACAAAGGCGTTCTGAAGCAGTTTAGCACACTTGCACAAGGAAAGGCCACAATGAAGGTGACTACATGAAGATGTGATTGATATGAGGTCAATGGGTTGTGCTCTTTTGGATGATTATTAAAAACAAAATACAACCACTACCACCACCACCATTAGCAGCAGCAACAACATCAATAGGTTTTGGCCCTATAAGCATGATGTCTACATTAAATACCTGCTTTTTTCCCTTAAAAGATGCATAGGTCTAAAGCATTCTCTCTCATTTACTTATTCCCTAGGTATCTCATCTACATGTGATGCTCTCCTTGATTCAAAAGGTACTTTGTATATATCAGAGATATTCATAGCACAAAAGGGAAAGAGACTGTGCCTCAAACACATTTGTCTGAGCGAAACAATTCATCTGAATGGCATTGGCTGTTGTGTTAAAATCTTCTGCTTCAAACTCACGTGGAGTTCACAATTTTTTAGTGGCAATGCCTCCTTACCAGCATGAGAGGTTCCTGTGGTTTGCAAAAGCCAAGACAAGCCTCTTATTTGAACAACAAGCGTTCACATGACTGTTGCTGGGTTCATTTCAAAGATGAAAATGTCTGGATCTCTGCAGTGTTTTCATACTTCGTGTTACACAAGCAGTGATGCTCATGGTGATTCTATGATTATTTTTCTAGTGAAAAAAGGAAGGACAGTAGTGTTTTCAATGCTTATTATATGCCAGGCATTATATAGCCATGATTTCGTTTAATCCTCATGCTAACACTTAAACATATACATTCAGCTGTTATTATATCCAAGTTATGTTCTTTTTCAGTACTGGAGATATTAACTTAGGGCCTCATAGAAGCCAGGAAAGCTTGCTAGCCCTAAGCTATATGTCAGTCCTTTGTATAAAATTTGAAAATAAAACCAAGACTTGTGATTTGAATCATTTGTCTAAATCTGTCATGGTGGGTTGTGGAGGCAGAGTGTCTTTTTTCATTCAACCTCATAGCCTGTCCTCACTCACAAATGGTGCTTGATGACCATCAAGAAGCAAGTGCTCACTTGGAGCACACAAAGTGTTCTTCAAGAACATTTAACCTATTTAATCATAGAAACAGACACACACATACTGATTTTCAGATTTGGATAGATGACAATGTAAAGCTTAAATTACCAACAAGTGGATATACTTAAATAGTTTAAACAAACTGTGTAGTGTCTATACCTAGAGATTTAACATTTTAAATCACCATTCCACATAAGAATTCTAGTTCACTGTGTTGGTTAGCACAATACAGAATCAGGAAGTACAATGGAATCTGAAGTTCATATTACAGTAATATCTGAGCATTTAAAATGCTTCTTATAAGAAAGTTGCTGGCAATGAAATAAGAATCCTCACAAGTGCTTAAAGACAACCACAGCTATTGCTGAAAAGCAAAGATAGCACAGTCCTCCACAGTCCTCAGTGTTTGCCAGATCTTGCAGCTCAGATGACTGGATGTACAAAAGAGAAAATGGGGAGAATAGAATGAAGCTGTTATTCTAAAAAACTTTCCTCATGTGGGGAGGCAGGGACAACTGTAAATGACACAAATTGTTCTAAAGTAGGTTACCTGAAGGTCATCCATCTTATTACATCACAAAATGTTTTTCTTTTTTTCCTCAGTCTTCATTTCTATTTTTATCTATAAATGGTGATGAGTTCACTATGTTTCTGAGAAGGAGAAGTGATATGTAAAATGCTTTAGGATGGTTAAAGCTTATATTTCTGGGAAAGGGAGGGCATGCAGATGATGTTTTCCCCTTGTAAGAGTTTCCCTAGGTTACCTCACAGCCGTCCCTCTATTTGAAGGAAGAGCATTGAGAATTCTCCCTAGAAAGGAGGGAGGAGATCAGAAAGAGAACGCAGGTCAAGATCTAGCTGGCAAAATGGAAGGAGAGATGTAGGAGAAGGAAGGAAGAGAAGGAGGGAAGGAGGGGATGAATGAGAAAGGGAAGAGGGATTGAAAATAACAAGAACTCAATTCTAGTTTGCCAACTTCAGAGAAGTTGAGGTTGGAAACCTTCAGGAAGAAAGCTAAGAGAGGCAAACCTCCATCCCCACTCCCCAGGAGAATGAAGGCCTATGAGAAGTGTTTTGAGACCAATGGCTTTGCAAAACAGAAATACTTGGTATGTACTCATATCTGAGCATTTAAAATGCTTCTTATAAGAAAGTAGCTGGCAACGAATCAGGGGAGTGCCAGCATACAATACCATTGCCAGAGAGTCTGGGAAACAGAACCTTCATCCAGCCACTGATGAAAGCAGAGGCAGATACCCACAGACAAACACTGAACTGAACTCCTGGAATCCAATGTCAGAAAGAGAGAACTGATGGGCAAAGGAGTTAAGAGTGGGTTGGTTTAACCCACAGAAACAGTTGACCTGAACAAGGGGCAGCTCTTGGACCCCAGATTGATGGCTGTGTGGAAAGCATGGGACTGACCCAGACCCCCTGAATGTGGGTGTCTGTGAGGAGACCTAGGTAATCTATGGGGCCTTGAGTAGTATTTATCCCTGGCGTACAAATAGACTTTGAGTGCCCGTGCCACAATATGGGAGGCTCTCTCAGCCTGGACTCTTGGGGGTGCCTAGGCCCTGACCTGGCTTAAATGACAGTTACTGGAGATCCACCATGGAGGGCCTCACCCATCCTTGGGGATTGGAGTAGGGATTGAGTGGGGGACTGGGGGGCCTGCTTGGGGAAGGTGGGGAAGGAGTGGAGGGAGAGGGAGCTGGGATTGACAAGCTTGTTTCTAACTTAAATAAAAAAAACAGAAATACTGGAGCAGGTTGGTGTAGGAAGAATCTATGTGCATGGTCACAAGATACCACTTCTGGTTGCTCAGGACTCGTGTATGGTATGTATGGCATCAAAGGGGAAGATTTAAACATTCCTAAGAGCCGGTGACTTTGAAGTGGTTCACTAGCATTCTACTGTCCACTGGACCAGTGACTCTCAACCTTCCTAATGCTGTGACTGTGTAGTCCAGTTCTGCATGTGTGGTGACCCCTCCACCATAAAATTATTTTTGTTGCTACTTCATAACTGAAATTTTACTACTGCTATGCATCATAATATAACTATGTATCTGATATGTAGGATATCTGATACGTGACTCCTGTGAAAGGGTTATTTGACCCACAAAGGGGTCACGACCCATGAGTTGAGAACCACTGCACTAGACAGATGACCATAGAAGACCATTAGTGCCAACTATTAGTGAACCCGAGAAACCCTCTCATATTAGTAGTGGAAATCTAACCCCATAGAGATGTTCTGAGAATTTTACCTGGTAGTCCTTAGAGAAACCAGGTCATGCCCACTGAGATTCCATCCTACCACCACTCTCACACAGGCATGCTTTCCTAGCTATCTGGATATACTCCTGAATTGGACATTTAAAACTAACCACCGTAACAGCTATGTTTTTATAAACGTCAGAGTGGGTGGCTCTACTAGGGAAGGGAGTGGGAGTTCAGATGAAGCATTGGAAAAGCAGTCCACGTAATAAAAGATGATGCAGTGAAGTTGGATGACAGTAGGCAGTGGAGCTAAGAGATCTAACCACCCAACTCTGAACCTTCAGTTAAACACAGACACGAGCAAGCTGCATTTGTATGTCTGGGTCATGGCAAACGTGGAAGATGTTGAATGGTGAGATTATTTCCAGGACGGCTCCCATCTTGTAAGGGAGGCCTTGTAAGGAATGTTCAGCTTCTCAGTAAGCTGCTCGTCCATATGACAGAAGCAGGTGATTTCAGGGCCAGGATGGAATTCAGTAAAATGCTTGTTATGTAGTTCTCCGTTGCCCTGAAAGATGAAACATTTACCCCATGAGATTAATTTTTCACTGGGTGATCAAATTCAATGTACTGTTTATGTTCTCTATAACAGGAATTTTAAAGCACATAAAATTTTAAGCAAGAGTCTGATATCCAAAAAGATACATTACTTTGATCTAAAGTAATTTGAAGTTCAACTGGGTGAAGTACTCCTGCTCCTTAAGCCACTTATTTATAAAATATGGATCTAGTTAATCAGATTTATAGTATGATGCTGGGAATGTTCTCTGATGACTGGTGATGGCTAAGGTTCTGAAAACATTCTCCTTCAGAGACTTCATTATTTACAAGCCACATGCTGGCTTATAACTATACTTTTCTGGGTCTTGTTTTCCTTATCTGTAAAATGGTTGAATGAATATATGACTTTCTCCAAACTCTTTTAAGTGCTGTGACTTCACAGCTACAAAGCACACACACACACACACACACACACACACACAAATTAAACAGAAAGTCCTTCTAACAGTCTATCTGCACTGTTGTAAGCCAGAAACAACTGGAAAGATCTAATGCCAAAGGTATGGGTAAGCCAACAGTGTTTCACTGAGTCATCCTGACATTCTCAGAATTATTTCTTATTTTTATCTTTCTTCTTCTTCTTCTTCTTCTTCTTCTTCTTCTTCTTCTTCTTCTTCTTCTTCTTCTTCTTCTTCTTCTTCTTCTTCTTCTTCTTCTTCTTCTTCTTCTTCTTCTTCTTCTTCTTCTTCTTCTTCTTCTTCTTCTTCGTCTTCGTCTTCTTCTCCTCTCCTCCTCTTCCTCCTCCTTCCTTATTCTTATTTTTATTCTTATATCAGAATATTCCTTATTTTTTAAATCTAGTGCATAAAGTGTCTTAAGTATCTCTGAGGTTGGAATTTGAACAGTAGATGGTTCGCTGGTACTGCAACATAACCTCATCATTAGGACCCATGGCTCTGAAAGATTTCTTTAAGGATTTCTACTACAAAAACATATCTTATCTGGTGTCTAAGATAGTGTTGCAATATGCTGTTGTTGTTAACTATTATGCCTATTATCTCTCTAATGCCGCTCAGGTTTATACACACGTATGTTAGAGAATTTTCTGGAGTGTATGTTTGAACAGTGTTCCCACTATTTCACTGATGGGGAACTCTTAGAGGAGGGTGAACAGAAAGCAACACATTTGGCTTAGCTTTCTTCCGTTCCTCTCTTTATCATGCCTCTAACAATGAAAGCAGAGTAGATTTTGAGTTCCACTGGACCAGGCAGATAGTGTTGGGTATTAAGTTCTGATTGTTGATGTCTACAGTGGAGTATGCTTGGTGATTAGCTCACCTCACTAATGAAGAG